>NW_028280759.1:4372500-4409120 GCF_059751285.1 Brachycentrus maculatus | reverse complement strand
TTAAAAAAAATATATTGATGATTAAAGCATGATCAAGTATTTTAAATACATGAATGTGGTCAGGTCAGGAGTTAGAATAATCGATTTGTATGTATGTCATCCTCCTTAGCGTAATGGTCAGCACGCTCAGCTACAGTTCGATTTCCAGGGGGAAGGGGGTTGTCAAATAAATCAAAGTGATTTTTTTCATTCTAATATTTAATCAGCAAACCCGTAACTAGTGCTTGAAACGGAGGACTGATCACCTTACCTTTACGGGTTAACGATCAAGACTGCGTTTATTTTATTTTTTATTTATTTATATTTTATTTATTTGGGATTTTAAGAGCCACGACAAAACAACATACATCAAAAATTAACAAATCTTCAGCCAATTAAAAAAATCCACCGATAATGCTATTCTTATGAAAGTAATGTTGGTTGGGGTGAGTGTGTGTGTGTTTGTGTATAGTACCTATTCCATGTAGTGCCCTATGCACCACTGGGGAGTGGATATAGGTTTGAAGGAAGGATGTATAAGGAGATGCATGAATGTGGAGGAGGCAAAGATTGAGTGCAAAGACAGCTTTGTGTGCCGTTGCATTCTCTCTGCCTTCTCCTGCGGGTAGCGGCGATGAACACTTCGCTAAGCAGAACAACAAAACCTGTGTTGAGACGTTCATGAACATTTTGAAAAAATATATATATTCAATAATTAATTAACTCATTGCTGGTTTCCTCCCAGCAATGAGCAAATGCTGACAAGTTCCTGATTGGCCCACACTAGATTATCCATCCCGTTCCCAAAACAGAATAAAATATATCTAAAAATTAAAATACGCAGATTAGTACTTTTTGTTATTCAACACATTCTAAACCCCGCAATCTGTTGAAAGTACATTTTATTTTCATATACGTATTTCAATATGGTCTGTGATAGACGTAGGTAAGTTAAAAGTGTCTGGGTAAGTAAAACCTACCGACATGTAATAGAGAATCTCCGCTGGAAGTTTGACTCTGAAGCGCCGAGTGTGAACCATATATCACTTTATATTACTTCTAAGGGAATCCTAAGATTAAAATGCATTTTTAAGGTTTACGGCGGAGTTACACGAAAACTTTTCACCTTAAAGAATTTTAACTGGTTATTCGTATAATACACACATTTTATGTGTATACCTACCTACGTATAAAAATATAATAAACTTATTTTATTTTTATACGTAGGAATAAATTTTTAGTGTCGTTTCTTTGATTACTTTATTATTTTATTATTATAAACCCACTTATTTACAACGCAGAATATTACCACTATATATATATATATATATATATATATATATATATATATATATATATATATATATATATATATATATATATATATATATATATATATATATATATATATATATATATATATATATAATATATATATATATATATATAAATATATATATATATATATATATATATATATATATATATATATATATATTTATATATATATATATATATATATATATATATATATATATATATATATATATATATATATTATATATATATATATACATATATACATATATATATATATATATATATATATATATATATATATATATATATATATATATATATATATATATATATATATATATATATATATATATATATATATATATATAAATATATATATATATATATATATATAAATATATATATATATATATATCAATATATATATATAAATATATATGAATATATATATATTTATATATATATATATATATATATATATATATATATATATATATATATATATATATATATATATATATATATATATATATATATATATTATATATATATATATATATATATATATATATATTTATATATATATATATATATAACTATATATATATATATATATATATATATATATATATATATAAATATATATATATATATATATACATATATACATATATATATATATATGTATATATATATATATATATATATATAAATATATATATATATATATATATATATATATATATATATATATATATATATATATATACATATATATATATATATATATATATATATATATAAATATATATATATATATATATATATATATATATATATATATATATATATATATATATATATATATATATATATATATAATATATATATATATATATATATATATATATAAATATATATATATATATATATATATATACATATATATATATATATGTATATATATATATATATATATATAAATATATATATATATATATATATATATATATATATATATATATATATATATATATATATATATATATATATATATATATATATATAAATATATATATATATATATATATATATATATATATATATATATATATATATATATATATATATATATATATATATATATATATATATATATATATATATATATATATATATATATAAAGCAAGACTGAGATAAGATTTTTTGATAAAATTAAGAAAAGTGTGTTGAGATAGCCATATGAATCAAATGAGTGAGAAAGGAACAGAAAATTGTGGCGAATGTAGTTGATAATAGAACCGGATGAAGAAAAGGAAAACATAGCTTGTTCAAGTATTTCAAATACTTGAATGTGGTCAGGTCAGGAGTAGGAATAATTGGCGGATATGTATGAGGAGATGCATGAATGTAGACGAGGCGTAGATTGGTTGCGAAGACAGATTGATGTGGTGTCCTGTTCTCAATGGTTATTTAGTTTGACAGTTACTTTTTGATTTAAACAGAATTCAAACTTTATTTCATTTTATCTTGTATCTAACTTACCCATGGATATGATCTTGAGGGAAGTAGGAGAAAATTGTTGAAAAGTTAAACGTTATTACAATTGTGTTTTTTTTCAACATTACTTTTATGATAACGTAAGTTTTTTCTTGTTTTCTTTTAAAATGGTATAATATTTGGAATCTACATTTTTAATGTCCTTCAGTATATATTTACCGTTTTCTTACAAGTTTTTTTTGTGGTATTTTTACAAAAAAATAGGAAGAAAAACTACAAAAAAGATTCTTACGAAAATGTTACATCAAAACGAAAATATTCGTACTCTTACTAGGTCTATTTTTATATTTTTAGAATTATTTAATATGGCATTATTTGTGAAAAAAAGTTTTAAGAATCTTGATATTGTTACGGTATCATATAAGGTTGGGAAATATGTTTTATTCAAGTAAATTTTAAAATTAAGTTTTACTAAGTTAATACCATTATTTCTTAAAATCTATTGTGACACTGTTTCGATGCATTCCGAATCATTTTCAAACACCGTATGAATGATGCAAAAATGATGCGGATTGCAACGAAATAGTTGTCACAATAGATTTTAAGAAAAAGTGGTATTTACTTAGTTAAGCGCCTTTTAAAAATGGATGGATTTAACCACTTAGTTACTGCCGAATTAATTGATGAAAATATAAGATTTTGTTCATGTATGTATTTAAATCGATTTCGTTCGAAAAGGTAAAGTATTTATTATGATAATGAAAAGTAATCTTAAAAATTAAAAATATTTTTAATAGATACAATTAAAACATAGTTTAAAAAAGTTTAAATTAAACATAAGCCTTACGTAGCTTTCAAATAAATTGTGGATTTGCATATGGACAAGCAGTGATTTTATTTTAAATCTAAGAAGTACATTAAACATTCGATTTCGCAAACATGCAAACGTGGTAAAAACCTACTTCCGATGCAGACGGAACAGGAACAGAGATAAGAGACCATCCCCATAGCAATTAATTAAAATCCAATATTGTATAATTGATTGTGGTGGGGGTGCTCGGTGAGTGGTGGGGGGGGGGGATGACTCGACTCCCGACTCGTCTCTAGATAAGCATTATCTTCCGCATCTACGTACAGAGAACTCGACAATTAGGTATTCCAGTGAAGCCAGAGAACATAAGAAGGGAGGTATGCACAAAATTCCAGTGATCCTCTTCTTCATTGATGATATTGATTGAGCTCTTATTAAATCCGTGATGAACATATGCATGAATTTAAAACAAATTTTATGGTTATTGTTCATTTAAATTCACATTTTTACCATCTATAATTCACCGCTAATATGGTGTTTGAAATTGATGAGGTATGCACCAAAATGTGTCTTAATAGATTTTAAGAAATAGTGGCATTTACTACTAAAAAATGGAGAGATTTTACTACAAGGTGACTGCTGAATCAATAAAAATATTAATAATATTTATCAGTACTTATTCTTCTTCTTCATTATATATTCTCACTTACTATCGTTTAATGAGTATGTTGCACACGCAATGGAAGACCTCTAAATGCAAAGATTCCTATATTCATTTCTCAATAAAACTATTCCTCTTCATGGTTTCCTTCTTTTTAAATGCATATTTTACGCCAATCTGCATTCAATATCTTCCTGTATCTGCAAGCTATCAAGGTTCTTGTCAACACTGCCTTAATCCAATGTGACATTTTATGGGGAAAAAAAATGAAAGCAACAGTTATAATCATTACTTTAAAATTATCCAAGAGAAACTACCGACCAAAGGTAAAAAAAATCTTTTTGGGATTTCTAGGTTTTAAAATTAAAAGCCGAAGGCTATTTGAAGACTCACCTCTTACGCCATAGAACTTAACGCAGTCGCATATTTGCATACAATCCAACTAAGAGTAACATCAGAGATATCGAGTAATAACTATTTACTAATGACTTAACGGAAAATTGTTATACCATTCAATTTTACTGAATTTCATGATTTAAAGGAAAAGAATGTATTAAAAAAAAATAACAATAAAAAAAAACTACATTCATGATCATTTAAGAAAATGTTCAAGTAACGTACAGAATTCTTCGGTGATACTTTAAATATTCGTATAAAAATGAGTTCTTATGTGATGATTGTGACTCTTATAGTTTGTTACCATTTATCACTCATTTATCTTAAATTTAAATCTTCACACTCATTTTTTTTTTCATTCGTGTAAGTATAGGTTTTTCGTCCGACATGAAACGGGGACTTATCGTAGTTAGTCAAAAACAGTGATTAAAAAGTATAAATAAATTTGTACATGTGTCGTAATATTGTGTAATCGTATATTTTATATTGAAAAGCAATACATAAATCAAATAAATTAGACCAGATAATTTATTTACAACATTTTGAGTGTGTCCAAATACTTTTTCACAAATCTGGATTATCTCCAATTACAGGAATTATTTTCATATCATTTTTTTTTCATCTCACCACGCGATATATATGTATATGAAAAAAAGTATTTTTATATACGAGTATATATACATATTTAAAAAAGTTAATTATTAATGAATTAATTTCTATGTAATTTCATCCATATGCTAAAAAAATTATAAACGTTCATTTGTGAATACATAAACACATGCATTTTTCGCGGAGACCCATATCAAGCCACCTTATGTGCCTTATCAATGGACTTCGGTGCAGTATATTCCTTCATTACATGACAAATTAAATTTTCAAAAGTGTTTCCATATTCGAGTAGAATTAATAATTAAATTTGACAAACAAATAATTTGACAACGGGATGAATCCAATTAATGTCCAATATACCCCAGGATTGATATGGAGAGATCTGGATTGTGGGGGAGGATGTTGTCGAGGAGGGTGGATGAAAGAGCCGGCATACAAAAGAACAAGGGGAAATAGGGGCTAAAGTGTCCTCGTGGCAATAGAGTCTGTGAGAATCGTGTTTTGGCCGGAAATTAACGGCCAGGCGGTCAATTTACCGCCGAAGTGTGTAGCGGTACGTGACGTACACTTTATTGTTGGATATTATACGTATTCCACGCAAAGGATATATTTTTTCGTTTCGTATTTGAACAAACATTAAATCCAACCTACAATCACCCTTTTTTAACCATTGTGAAGTGGAACGGCTGTAAATAATTAATCACAAATAAAAAAATAAATATTCTAACCCTTTTCGCACCCCATGGTGCAAAGGACACTACATTGTATTGACGCAGTGTTATCTTAAACGTTACTTACATGAAGGTAAGGTGATCACTTTTGCGGTTCTGGGACTAATCCAGGGTAATAATAAATAAATATTAGAGTGTAAAATCACTGATGTTATTAGGTTATTTTCTCCTTATATTATTGTTATTATCTCCCAGGTTTAATTTCCCCCCCCCCACCGGGAGTTAAGCCCGGGAAACCCAGCACTTATTTTTATTGATTTAAAACCAATATCATCATATACGCGATCAAAAAGAAAAATCGGTAAAACCACTTCTATGAATAATTAAAAACTATGTTTGGTAAAAATATTACAAGTATCGGCCCATAATCATACGATGTAACATATAAAAAGCTTTATTATATAATAAAACAGTTAAACAACAAATGAAAAAGAGATATTTTACAATATTTTTAAATAGGTAACAAGCGTGGCTCAAGATATCTCGAAACTGTTTTTATAAATTGTTGTAACGTTAACTAATTCCATGACATCAACAGTGTAAATATTTTCCTAAATAAAATCTTACCCCTCCAGATGGGCAGAGTCAAGGATTAGTGACGCTCAAATCCAGCCTTGAACATGATCTCTGATTATCCTTTATTTATCCTGGATTTCTGAAAAATAATGCCAAAAATACTGATAAAAGGATTCCTACGTATGTTAAACCTTTATTTGTACTATAAAGATGTATTTATAAATTGTTAATTGATAAATTCATTAAAACACAAATTTATTTTTGGACTAATAAATATTACTAGTAATTGATATGACTATTAATATTACTGACTAGTAATTACTTTATTCAAAATAAGCAATACTCAAAAACACTTTTTAATAAATGAATAAAAATACAAGCAAGAATTATTATTATTTCAATTGTAATATTGCTTTAAAATGTTATATTCCTACCATATTACATGTACAGTCTGTTCACAGTTATTTTACCTGTATTTTTTTAAAATTATTTTTACCACCAAATTTAATAATTATAAAAAATGTTCACAGTTATTTTACCTGTAGTTTTTTTTTCAAATAAATATATATTTTTTTAAATTTTTACTGACAAATAAAAAACTAAAAAAAAAATGAGATAAAATAACTGTGTACATGTAATATGGTAGGAATATAACATTTTTTACGCAATATTACATTTGAAATTCCTACCCAGTGGGGAACTGTATCGATCAATTTACAAGATTCACATTCTGAACTATCGTCTATTTATACAAATTTTCCGATTTAGATATTTTTAACTTATAGTATTATGTTTGCCATTTGGCATTTTTTATTTTCAATGTATCTATTACTTTATTTGAAATAATTAAAATCATCAAACTAATCCTCGTTTAACTTAATGTAAACAGACTTTCATGACCCTTGATCACGTGCTTTTCCATACCAATGCATCCTAATATTTACAACAGTGTTTAAAGCAGTAAGTAAAAAGTTACATACGATCTGGTTTATCAAAAAATGTTAACGATGTTTGAAATGGATCTTTTTTACATGCGGTAGAGAATTGAAGGATATAAAGTGGTCATAGTATTGTTATGGAACTTCGACAGACGTATGTTGAATATCGCGCCGAAAGGTTAAACGATGAGTCTTAGTGACATCGCACGCAACTCGAGGGCAGCCTTTGTCTTCGCTTTTCCCCGAGTCTACGTTCATAAAAAAACGCATGCAAAATTTAAACAATTCCTTTTATTATTATATTTCATATAATTTTTTTCAAATGAAAGATAAAATTCTTATCAAAATACATCCATTTCTATTCGAATAAAAAAATTATATTATTCAAATATGCCCTTATGTGTATAACTGATATATCAAAAGAACCTTAAACTGTTATTGTTAGAGAAGAATATACGTAACCAAAATAAAAAAAAAAGAATTTTTCTCCTTACCCTCACCACACCTCATGGTGCATAGGGCACTGCATCAAATTGATGCAATATTAAGTTGATCGTTAATTTTATAAAGTCAATTTACAAGTCCAATATGATAATATTCATTAAATACAAGAGTAAAACATAATAGCATTTATTTAAACCCCCCCCCTGGGAATCGAACCCAGGACTTCTGGCCTGGTAGCCTAGTGCGCTTACCACTACACTGCGTAGGTAGATGAAAAATATACAAAATTTATTGTGATAAGTATTGTAAATATGTGTATAAATATTTTATACCAATACCAACAGTAATGTATTTTTGTCAACAGCTGTAATATTTCAATTTTAAATCATCTACCATATACATTTTGGTAAATATCTTATATTTAAATTTATTGTCTTAAAAAAGTGAAAGGATGTATGAATGTTCTTTATATAATCTCTTTATCCCATCCTTGTCTCAAGTCTCTTCTTATATATAGACTTTTCTTATGCATAGGTGTGAAGAACTGTAATTGCTACTCATATTTTTTTTTGTATTCTGATTTTAACTGTTGTTTTTCCTTCCAATAAAATAAAATAAAAAATAAAAAATAAAAATAATATGCAACTATTTTATTATATCTTAATTATAATGTCGTGATTTATATTATTATCGTGATTTATAACAAAGTTATATTTTAATTATAAAATGGAAAATCACAAAGTAAGTCCTTCAAATATAAATTATAAAATGTTCATTAATTTATTAACTGTATGATTATTTTTAAAAGTGTTTAATACTAAAATAATAACAATAATTTCTAAAAAATATATTTCGAAATTGAAAAATAAATAAAAATCTAAATAGCTTTATACGTTTCCTTTTAATGAGCACTTGGCTTGATTATGTACTATGTGAAGATGCAGTCATTTGGAAATTGCGGAAGACATCATTAAAAGACTCGTAAAATCACATAGAAAGTAATTTCTCAGTACTTATTGGTCGGGAGACCAAATTCAATATAATATGTGTGTCAGGGTACTAAAACTAGTAGAGTTTGTTGAGTTTGAGTTAAATAAGGTGCCATATAGCGCTTTAATAGTCAATGAAATATATTTACTTCTACAAACTTTAAAGAGTTTTTAATCGGCTCATAACAAATTATGACATCCATTTACATATAAATATGATTCATTCAATACTAATTTCGCAAGCGAAACATTTTTTGTAAACGTACATTATAATACAAAATAAATGTACTATCTCAATTCAAATCATATACTCGAAATATGTTAAAAAATTCTCAATTTTACACATAAAATTATTTGAATTCGGTCGATTGGAAAACGGTTTTTAAGTTTTATATAAGTTTAAACGTATATTTTAAACTCAAGTTTTACTAAATACATACCACATCTTTAAATCTTTTAGTGAAACGTGTTTCGATGCATGATGCATGAATGCGGAAAACGGAAATATAAGCGGAAAATATATTGATATATATATATATATATATATATATATATATATATATATATATATATATATATATATATATATATATATATATATATATATATATAAAATATATATATATATATATATATATATATATATATATATATTTATATATGTATATATATATATATATATATATATATATATATATATATATATATATATATATATATATATATATATATATATATATATATATATATATATATATATATATATATATAAATAAATATATATGTATGTATATATATATATATATATATATATATATATATATATATATATATATATATATATATATATATATATATATATATATATATATATATATATATATATATATATATATATATATATATATATATATATATATATATATATATATATATATATATATATATATATATATATATATATATATATATATATATATATATATATATATATATATATATATATATATATATATATATATATATATATTTATATATATATTATATATAAATATTACACTTAAAATTTACCATTGTTTAAAATCAATATGTGTTTTATTATAATTTAATCATAATGTCGACGTATTTTAAAACTAATATCACCTGTTTAAACTTGTAAATTGACTTACAAAATAACTTTCTTTAGTGATTATAAACAAAACAATTGAGTAAGTTATACAAAGGAAAATCTAAAAGTTAGTGCCTGAAATATTGAATAAGAATTTTGTTTTTATTCTTTGTAGAGAAATAATTTACGCTCGTATAATTAAACGCCTTCATTGTGCGGTGGTTAGTTTGTTTGGCTACTATGCTGGAGGTCTATGGTTAAATTGATCAGGGTAATTGATCACAATGGATATTTTTAATTTTTAACTCTTTTATTTGTTTCACATCACCCTCCCATGACTGATTACCCTGCCATCATATAATTAACAATCAACATAGTATTGCATTGATACGATACAGTGTCCTATGCACTATTGTGTGCGGAAGAGGGTTATAAGAATGAATCACACACCAAGAATTCATACGATAACTTTTTTTTATTATTTTTTTATATTGTTCTGTTAACCTACAAAAATGGATACTTTTTACATAATTTTTCCTATATGTAAATATCTAAAACATTTTTTCATTTGTTTATTTATTAATTTTAACTTCATGCATACAAAAAATATATTATTTCTGAAAAGCTATATTTTCCAACCAATCAAAATTGTATGTACCTATTGAAATATTTACAAATTGAAAATGTTTTTGTTGTATTGATAAAGGTTCAACGTTAAAACAATATTTGCATCTTGTAGATACGAAATCAATATACATGCGATCAAATAGGCACTGTTGCAAACGTCGATATTCCACCGATTAATCACGGCACGTAATCGACATTCTTCGCTCCGTCATTGAGTAAACAGATAGTTAATTGGTGAGGGTTGTTAAAACAATAAAGGGTTGCGCCTCCCCTAATCTGGAGTACTCCTGCGCGCCTCCAGGCCCGAACATTAAATTATACAAGGGAGTTTTGGCGTCAAAAAGCACGCAACGATGGACATGATGCAACACGAAGCATGAAATCGTATTTTACGAAATCTGTCGGACGGAAAATTAAAATGACGTTTATCTTTATGAAATACATATCGCTCACTTCTTTCAAGAACGTCATAAATAAAAAATCGTCAATTTTCAGTTATGCATGTTTTCGGGATGCCCAGAAAACGTACTATATCCCGTCAAAAGAGGCATATTTTTAACTTAATATTTAATCGCTACAGGGCAGAAAATGTTGTTTTTGCATTTTGAAGAAAACGAATTGTTTAATTATTTTTTAATATACTAAATATTTTTCAAATGGATAAAAAAACCTTCAGGTTTTACCTAAAAAGATCTGCTGCACAACAAAAAGTTCTATAAGTGGTTTGATTTTTATCTTTAATACATTGTGTTATAGGTTATAAACGTTTTTCAAGTTTAAAACTTTAAAAACGTTCTCCTGAAAAATCAAGTTATTTGATTTATGACGTTCTTGAAAGGAGTAAGCGATATGTACTTGCTTCAACCATTTATTACTTCATTCTCTTGAAAATGACGTCAACCGTCTTGCGAGAGATGTTGAATATTTTTTTAATGATAGATGTTCATATAACAATACTATTTTTTTCATTTCATTCTTCTTCTTCTTTACATGTCGTGTCGGGTTCTTTGACTTTGACAATCGCTCGAGATAATTTTTTAAAGCTCAAGCACTATCTACCCTGTAATTGTAAACAGCTATATATGATCTCAAACGTTTTGATTAATATCACTAGTCTGTTTTAGTTGGTTGGAAGATAGAATTTTAGACTACGGTGGATGTAACTAGTAATCCCTACAACTATAAACTTGTTGATGTGAAAACTAAAAAATGTGTATCTTTGTTTTTATTAGAAACTATGCAAATATCAAAAACTAAATATTAATATGAATTACAGTAATTTTCTTTTAATATTCGAGTTTAATATTTTTCAGAAAATAAAGTTAGCAATTTTTATAACGGATTTTTGAGTAAATAACCTTGATATTTCTTGTGCAAGTATTGTTATCAAATCACGAATCGCTTCCGGGTATTTGGTTATCATTTATTGGTTCTTCCTATAAGCGTTTTGCGTTCAACGGAAAATGTATAACGTGTATTTAGAAATATTTCGATAAAAGGTTAAACTCAAATCAAGAGGATAAGAAACATATACCGAAACATTTTTCAAGACAAATGAAATAAACAAAATATTATCATTTTAATGCTTCTTTAAATAACCGAGGTTAATAACCTGCAGAAATTTATAAAAAAAATGATCTTTTCGTTTTAAAATACGATATGTAAAAATTTTTTTTATGAAATTTTTTTTTTCCCATTTTCTTATTGCAAGTTTCCGTAAAATTGATTTATATTTTTTATCTTTTATACATATTTCTGTTATTGTTCACTCTTTTTTTCAAGTTTACTTCTTGAATAAAAATACTGGAATGAATGTAAGTATTAATTCAAATTGTAGATAAAATGTCTTAAATTTATTGTTTTCAGAACAGTTATCTTAACGTTGTTTCTGAATATTATAATAAACACTGAAAACTGAATATTATCGAGGGTAAACTCAGCATAAAATGAAGACGTTAACTTTGATTTCTATAGTACTCTATTTCTTTTTAGAAATCACGAAGTTATTTTTTTAGTTCAATTCTCCATTAGAAAAACAAGATAAATTTTTAGCCGATAACACAGTAAATACAATTTAAATGAATTATCAATACTTCTTTTTAATATAACAAAAGATTCACTCTACTACATGTGATATGATCAATAATTAATATTAAAAATACTGTACCTGTGTTTTTCAATTTTTAAACAAAATAATGTTCTTTAAAATCGCTGTCCGAGTATATCTTATTATATTATAATTTTCATTTCCACCAGTTTTGTTTTTTTTTTTCAAGACTATTATTGGTTAGTCTTAACTTATTATTCTTTAGAAAGAATATGTTTGATTCGAAGCAGTTGAAATCAAAATGTAAAAATAAGGCACGTGATTTAAACAAAAGTATTTTTCAAATCATAAAATTGAAAATTACAGACACAGGGCTACAAATAATATTTAACAAAAGACAAATTATATTTGTATATACATATCACTATTTTGGATATATATTTTGCTTTTTAGATTTTCGTACCACCACGTATCATATGTATTTATGTTTTAATTTTGTTCTTAAGCAACATTTGCTCTTGAATAAATAATTTGGTGAAATATATATCTGTTCATCACTTAACCATTTTACACTATAAATTTATGATAATACAATATTGTGATGTGCAAAAAATATTTTAATACATCACAAAATGAAAATGGATTTAATGGAATAATTAACTTAAAAATACTGTGGTTATTATGTTTTTATTATAATATTAGTATTTTTGTCGGTTAAATATTGAGAATCATCCCTTTAAAAGCATCATCCCTTGCTGCACTGGACGGTCAATGTACTTTCACCCTAGATTAGGGATTGATTGAGTAGATAATAGTCAGTATTGGTGAATTGTCGTAATAATCGATCTAATTACTTAGGTTTGTGGTTTGCTTCGTCGGCCTATCAAAGAGGTAGTTAATATAGTGGTGAAATAGTATATACCGTGTTTATCAGCATTCTGACATTTATCACCCAGCTTAGCCGCAAACAACGAATTTGACATTACCAATTTAGCGAACGCCATTCAAATAAATTAACAGCTAATAATTCAGGAGAATTTAATTTTTACAGGATTTGGATTTGTTAAAATGTCGTTCATTGCGAGCATTCTATTGTTGTAATTCAAAAGCAGAATAACTAAACACAACAATAACAAAATACTTGTTTTTCAACACTTGTCTTAAAAAAAATCGGAATTTCGCCTTCATTTTTCGTGTATTAGTTAAAAATATCTATCGTTATAATAAAATAAAACACGTTGTACAAATTGAATTTCTAATGCGTTCAGATAATATCGTTCAATTGAAAATTGTCAACATTTTAGATGGGGTTGAAAGTAAAAACTTTTATTTAAAACTGTGTTAAATGAATATTTTTTTTAATCTACATAGCGAATGATTCATTGAATATTTTCGTCCAGTTTTTAGCACACGTAAAAATATTTGTGTATTAAATTTCTTCCGTGAATTTTTACATATCAAATATGACATCCTAATTGTACAGTATATTTTTGATGAACCCGTAAATAATTGGAAAAATTATTTTATACATTTTTAATTCATTATTAAAGGAGTTTTTGAATTGGTATATTTTTTTTAATATTATTATTTGATTCATTTGGGAATGTTGTATATAAAATACCATTCGTTTATTTATTGATAACATCAACAAAAAATAAATAAAAATATAACCACACAGGTTACTGGAAGATTCTTATTATAAAGTAATAATATTGTGTAAGTATTAAAACGATTATAATAAATTGATACTCAGGTGGAACGCACGAAAACATCAAAAAATGAGAAAAAATTTTGCTGTCGCAAAATAAAGTGAATTTTTTCATTTATTTTAATCAAAGCATTTGTATGAATGGAATAATAAGGTGCAGTGGAAAATATTGCTCAATTTCTAAATTACTTATGGTACCTTCTCGGGATGGAAAGTTTAAAATGAGAAGAATTTTATTATTTCTGTCAGATGTAAAACTCATATTTTTCAAAACTACATGAGAGCGTCCGCCTCCGTAGTGTAATGGTCAGCACGCTCGGCTACCGTTCTGGAGGTCTCGGGCTCGATTTTCTGGGGGGGTTAAATAAATATAAGTGATTTTTTCCCTCTAATATTTATATAATATAACCCAGGACTGGTACCTGAAGCGGAGTGCTAATCACCTTTCCTTCATAACACTGCGTTTATATGATACAGTGCCCTATGCACCATCGGGGTGCGGATAAGTGTTTGAATGAATGAAACATAAAACTATGTTTATTTTTATGAAAATGTTTTAAATGTAAGATTTGTTTGTCTTCAAAATGGAATTCTAAATATTATAATTGCAGTTAAAAGTTAACTGTCCGCCTCCGTAGTGTAATGGTTAGCGTTTTTAGATACCGTGCTGGAAGTCCCGGAATCGATTCCCAGGGGGGGGGTGAAAAAAAAAGTAGCGATTTTACATTATAATATTTATTTAATAAGCATTACCCTAGACTGGTCTCTGAAGCACAGGAGTGATAAACTGGCCTTCATGTAAATAACGATCAAGATAACGATGCAGTGCCCAATACACCATTGGGTGCCGATAAAGGTAGAAGAAGAAGAAGAATTTAAAAGCGTTAAATTCTGAGTGTGAAATAGCAGAGCGATATACTCGCACGTATAATTAGTTTTAAGGATCTATGTGTGATGTTATGATTACTTTAACATATTAATGACGTTATCAGAGTTTCGTCACACGCGGGGCACATTTGCACAATCAGTCCAACTTAATCCCAATTTACATTCCATATTCCCCAGCAAATCGGAGCAGCATTACAGACGGCAAATATTACGAGTACTGCCGGCTTAGAGTCAATCTCATTACACAACGCTCCGGCGAGGTATTGTTGCCGTCACTTATCTCGGATATTAATATTCAAAGCGCCAGGATTACTATCGCCGAATGCTCCTAGAATCAATTGGCCGTGATTCCGGCTCCCAGATTCGGCTAACGGGCATCAGATACATTACGCATGTGTAGTTCTCCCCAGACTCCCCGAAAATTATGTCTTAGCAAATTGGCAGATTAACGAAAATCGATGCATATTATTTCGTACAGAATGGATACTTAAACTGAAGACTGATGCGAGTGAATCAACTAAGATAAGATAGTTTGTCATTTCAGTAATAAATTGATTCAATTATACAATAAATCCTCTTATTTCAATACTTAGCACTATCGCTAATATATTATCGCAACATCAAACACCGATTTCGTAATATTTTGTGATTACAAATTCATTTTGTGTAGAAATGCACCTACGTAACTACATCATATGACCCAAAATTTATATTTTTAGGAAGAGGTGTTTGAACCTGTAATCAAAGTATAAAGCAGACACAATAAAACTAACAATCTCTCACTTAGATATTTAAATATCGTAGTGGTATGACGTTTTGCTGTAAAAATGCACACTATTATAAGTCATTCTGTAATAATGACAAATAAAACCCCAATTTTAAATCGTGTTGTTATTCTTACTAACAAGTTACATGTAGTTGCATTATGTTTTAAAAAAAGCTTTACGTTTATCCTAACACTAGCTTTAAAAAAAACGAATATTGAAACTCATCCTTTCTTAGAACAATATTGCTTGGTCACTCTTTAGATAGGGTTTCTAGGTTCGAGCACAAATAACGTTTTACTCGTAATCTGTAGTAGGTCGTTTATGCTTACAAAAACAATATTAATGAGTAAAACTCTCATACAAAGAATGTTTTTCCAAAAGTCCTTTTTTTATCTATCGATATACATTATTTTTTGTGTTTTCTCAACAACTAAATTAGGAGTTACCGATTTAATTTATAATTAAAAATTTCAAGCAAATTTCATAACATATACGAGTATACGAGAATATGCTTTTAAAATTCAGTATTTTTTTATTGTCTATTGAAATGAATTGAAATTAATGCTTCATTTTTTTTCATGGTTTATATTTGTAATAGGTCTTTAATGTGCATGCAAGTAGACTTTTATATTGGTTAAAATATAAATGTTTCTTAATAAATAAATAAAATGTTCCCTTTAGCTTCCAGCCACATATTATATATATATCGTATGCATACAGGAGAAAGTGACCAAGTGCATTCTGTACAAAAACGTGATCATTGACTATTGCCCTAAAAAAATCCCAAAGGATTTTAAACTTGGAATTATAATTTATTGACTTGTTTAAAATGACTAACTGCATTGATGTCTATTTTCTTGCCGAGCAAAAGTGACTTCAATGGCCTTCCTGAACATTTTTCGTTTTGTTAGTTGGTCACTTTCTCCTGTACGACTACGATATGTTTAGTATGTTATATCCAAATACTGACACGAACGCATCCGTCATTATTAGGATTCCTGGAAGCCTTGTAGTGTAATTTCAACGCGTCCTTCAAAGGCTTATAAACATAATATTGCTTATGGATGTACCAGGACACTAGAAACACGAAGGAGTGTGTTGTGCACTAGACACCACTAGCGACTCCGGTTACCGTAATAGAACCTATCATGCCGGCATACTTTAGTACCGGGATTTTGCACCGGTAAATTGTAGCCACTCATACCAACTAACAAGTACACTGCAAATAGTAACTACATCAACCACGTTCTAACGAAAGCTCTGTACTTAGAACATTATTGAGTGGCGTGTACTTGAGCTTTTACATAGTTTTACATTTAGCCGTTTGACAAAATACCTAGGTCATTTTTTTAAATCTTTACATGCATATTGTAAAACAATTAGTAAAATTATGGATACTTTGTTCAATATGAATATGAATCAATGTCTTAATTTGTAGTGTCTACGATACCTGTAGAAGTTATATTTTGAGGCGAATTCTGGAATTCTTTGTTCAGTTTTGAAATTTCTACAGAATACTTGTATTTGTATATTGACCGGCTTATTGCTAAAAAATAATATCTTGCAACCAACCGATAATAGACTACGTAGTAATACTGATTAAAGCGTGAATCGTAAACAGCTGTTTGAAGAAAACATTGATTTCTAATGTATCGCTGTATGAATGAACAGATTATTCCAGCATTTTGATAATAATAATAAAACCCTTATCCGCACCTCAATGGTGCATAGGGCACTGCGTCATATAAACGCAGTGTTATCTTGATCGTTTACGCATGAAGGAAAGGTGATCAGCCCTCCGCTTCAGGTACCAGTCCAGGGTAATATTGAATAAATATAACAGTGAAAAAATCACTTATATTTATTTTACCCCCCTTTGGGAATCGAACCTGGGACCTACAGAATGGTAGCCGAGCGTGCTGACCATTACACTATGGAGGTGGACAAACATTTTACTCGAAAAAATAATAAAACTATAAATTGATGAAAACAAGGGTAAGGAAGAAGGATTAGTTACAAGTATACCCGAGAAAATTAAAAACCCCGAGAGAAGTAAAAGTATTGAAAACCATTAAAATGTCGGCTTTATAACCAGGTAAGTTAGTTTTTTTAAACCTTAATTGATATAATTTATAATGATTCAATTGAAAATAATTTAAATATTTCTACTTATTTCCGACATGGATTCAAAACAACAATAAAGACAGTATTCAGTCTTTATAATATTACAAATTATTAAAATGTAACGGGTTCGATTCCCAGAGGGGGGTCTAATAAATATAAGTGATTTTTTCACTCTAATATTTATTCAATATTACCCTGGACTGGTACCTGAAGCAGAGGGCTGATCACCTTTCCTTCGTGTGTTAATGATCAAGATAACACTGCTTTTATATGATGCAGTGCCCTATGCACCATTGGGGTGCGGATAAGGGTTATATTTATATATATATATATATATATATATATATATATATATATATATATATATATATATATATATATATATATATATATATATATATATTTATATTTATATATATATATATATATATAATATATATATATATATATATATATATATATATATATATATATATATATATATATATATATATATATATATATATATATATATATATATATATATATATATATATATATTATAATATTACAAACAAATATGTAAATTGCTCTAGATTGTAATTACTCATATTTATACAATTGGCAGCTAATATCTTTTCGTTAATTTTTTTACTTCTAGATGAAACGCAGCGCGAAATTATGTTGCCTTAATCAAATAATTTAAATCTATCCCAACTCAGTTTAGCTCCCTGCAATTTCAGTTCAGCGTGGCTTTACCAGAGATTTGTATTTTTCCCAGCTTATGTATGGGTTTGTCCATAAATTTGGTTGCACGTGTGGTGCACTTATATCTATACCACGTGCGGTACGGGTAGACACAACAATGTATGTTGCAAAGGCTTTGCATGCTTTTGCTTATTTTGATTCGTTTTAAAAAGCAGAATTTGTTTGCATAGTAAAATAGGTACGTTTATCTGACGTCTATGGGAAGTGGTTTCTTTTAAGAAAGCCAAGATGTTGGGAAACAGACTTTTATTTATGTATCTGAATTTATTTGAAACGATTTCGTATAGAGCAAACCAAGAAACGGCAATCTAAAACGTGTTTGATTAAAAGTAAAACAATATGAAGACATATATATTTTAAAACTCGATAAAAAATATTGAAAAATAATTCCAGCTTCTATTAACGATCATCAGTTTCTTTATTTATTGATTCGGCGTTTAATTTGTAGAACTCCATTTTTAATCATGTATTAATTTTAAATCAAACACAGATTTTTTGAGTCTACTAAGTTGTATTTTAGTAACAAAAACACATAAAAAATTATATTGTGACAATTGTTTCGCCTTGTTAGGGCATTATCAAACGAATGTTTGATAATGCCCTGTTATATGTTAGATAATGCCCTGTTATATGTTAGAATGTTAGATAATGTTTGATGACATTAGTTTGATAATGCCCTAACAAGGCGAAACAATTGTCACAATATAATTTTTTATGTGTTTTTGTTAATAAAATACAACTTAGTAGACTCAAAAAATCTGTGTTTGATTTAAAATTAATACATAAATCATCAGTTTCAATGGTACAACATTAGATTGACGCAGTGTTAACTTTATCATTAATTATATGATGGCAATGTCAAATGTTGTGGTTATTTTTATAGTGATTTGGAAAAAAAGAAAGCATCGCTTTATTCATAAATAAGTATTGTAGGTACTTAGTGCAAAATCAAGATTTTTAAGCTCTATATAGTAACGGGTAGCATGCCAATGATTAAAATAATGAAAACATTCAATTTGAAGCCAACGTGTCCTAAATCATAATAAATTTGTATTAGATTTGATTTAAATCTTAAAATGTTAACATAAGAAATTTGTTGAGAAAGGATGTTTTTAATTTTGCATTTTTTTAAAAATTAAAATTTGTCATTGGCTAGATTGAATCGTTACTTTACGCACTGTGCTATTGTTGATATAAAATAATGTTACTAAAATTTATAATGTGTAAATGTATACTTATAGCGACAAATACTTCACATTTTCAATATAAATTTCAGTGCTACCATCATTGATATTATCATTCAAAACAACAAGAAACACCTCATCGGATTAGCCTGTACGTGGATATGCAATATGGAATGTGGCAAGAAGCTAATTGTTATAACTTTAAACCAGATTTTTTTTAAATATATAAAAACAATTAGCCTTAAAATTTAAGAAATAATAGTAATTTAAGAATCTGAATAATATATTTTATTAAATAAATAATCATTATGTACACGAACTCAACTGAGTTCTTACTATGTTTATTTTACTATACTATATCTTTAAAACTATTTAAAAAATTATCTAAGGCATTTAATTAAAAAAAAACACTGCATTTTGATATAATACTTTATAATAAAAGAGCATTTCCGTACTTTTTCTTTAAATATTTTAAATATTGTTAATATATTTATAAGTTAACTGTCTCATAAAACGTGGTTAAATTGTAGGTACCACTGAGCGCAATAGCGAACAAACCCCATACAAAACCGTCAAATGTAATGAAACCTTCAACGGTTAAGCTAAATCCTATCCAGCCGAATAAAATGGAAATCAAACAGAGAAATCCATTTAAAGAGTTATTCTCATCCATGGTTTTTAAATACGTTTAGCCCAATATTTTCAAAACATTATTGATATTTTAGTAAAATCGTCGTTTTTGAGAATTGAAGAGATGAGATTGAAAAATTTATATTTTTTACTAAATATATACTAAACAATGATAATTTCTCATTATAAATATACACTTTTAAAAAATTAGACCATTGAACCGGAATAATTATATGTATAAATCACTGTGTGAAAATTCACTGATGTAAAATAAAACACCAACCGGTTTCCAAATCAATGCTTCTTTATTATTACTTCAATTTTATTTTTGTCCCTTTTATGTTCCTTGTTATGTAAAATAATCCAATATTAAAACAGACCAACCAAAGGTTTATTTTATTTTAAACGCGTCAATTTTTTTGTTCTCAAATACTGAATATAGGTTATTTCCAGATTTTAAATGACATCTAAACACAAATGATTAAATCTATTTGAGGTAGGAATACACAGTGTATAAAATTATCATTTATACCAGTTCATATACCCAGACTTCCATATTCCCACCCTAATTAGACTTCTTTATAGTAGTTGAGATATAAGTATTTAGTATAAAGCAATGAAATATTGATTGAAAAAATGCAAAAAACAAAGCACCAAAATTGAAATGATTCTTTATAATTAAAATAAAGAAATATAATCAAAATTATTTCTTCAGATTCAAAATTAAAATGGATAAGAATATAATTATTGAGTTGAACATGATTTCTTTAATCTTTACAAAAACCTTGAAAAATGTATACTCATGGGTAATTGTTTTACAGTCACCAATGTGATTTCGCGTCTAAAAATATTGTTTATTATTTTTACAAATGTGTTGATAGCGTCTAACTAGAACAGAAATTTACTATATAACGTGTAACATGATCGAACTATGAACCGAGCAATTCATCAAGTGACCATATATCACTAAATACAGCCATTCCCCGTTAATACATGCAAATTATACATTCCTTATCGGCAGGGCAGTAAAATGCTAGCTAACACGAAAGTAGCTTTTCTAGAAAAATTATAAAAATGGTCAAGCATACAGCCGGCAACGAGCAACAAAGTAATTTTAAATACAAGTAAGTTTGTTTAATCATAGACTTTAGTTGACTATTTTAAGCTAGGTGCCACCTGAAAGTGGTGTACCTGTTTTATGCATGTTACTACCCTATCGAAGGCTTTCGATTGCGCCTTAGCATGGGCATTTGTTTTATACGTCAAATTATGTGACGTGCACCCTTAACGTGTTTCATTTAAACCCCAATGTTGTATTTCACATTTTTATAATTTAATGTCTTACTCAATTTGGTGCTACGCAATTAAATGCATATATTTTGAAGAAACGTAATTTAAAATTTTATCATACCGGGGGTTTAAATGGTTTCTAATTTGGGCTACCATATGTTTTGACGCCTTTCTGGTGTTCATATTGGAAATAATGTTTTAATTTACACATTTTGCTAGAACGGTAATTTGAAATGCCATTGAAGGCTGTAGGGTAAGAAAAATTTAAATATATTGTTTAAGGGTGCATGAATTTAATTTTGTAGTTGTGAGTCGTAAGGATTTTATTTTTCATTTCTGTTTTAGCGTACTTGAATGTCTACACCAAATATTACTTATCACTAAACACGTTCAAGTTCATGGGATTGTTTTGGCCGATTGTTAATCGAAATTACCTGGGTTAGTTAAATTAAAGATATCAGAGGGCATTGCATTCGCCATTTTGCATCAATATTTTCCATGAGAAAGCTCTGTTTGATGCAGGTTTGCTCACGGTTGATCAAAAACAAAAACATTCAGAGCGATGTTTGGAACAATATCAATGTTTAAAAAAAGGTTTTTTGTTTTGCAGTATGTGACAATGGATCCATCACTATACGTCAAAGTCGAATCGATACTCGCTGAGCTGAAAGCAACCAGAAAAAGCCGCCCAAATCAAACAAAAATTAAAATTTCAGCTAGTAATGTTTTGACCTTTGTATTTTGAGATGGGTGTAATATTTAAAAAAATGAACTACCTCAAAAAAGGAAGAATTGTTAAAAATGAATATAATATGGTGTTATCGGTGCGCTTGAAGGAAAAATTTTGGAAAAATTAAAACAAATGAACAAGTTTTATCAGACATCACATAAAGTTATTGCGTGATGTTATTATATGAAATACTTCACTAAACATTACATGCTTATATTATCTCATACGTCTAAATATTTAAACTAAAAAATATTGAGAACTCAATATAAAAGTACTTTTGAGATAAATCATTTTAAAACGTACTCTTTCTTGAATATTAAGAGGCTGAAATCGTATAAAATGAAATTTATTAAGACTACTATTAAATCAATTTCAATTCAAACCCTTATCCGCACCCCAATGATGCGTAGGGCACTGCATTATACAAACAAAGTGTTATCTGGATCGTTAATACACGAAGGAAAGGTGATCACCCCTACCAGCTTCAGGTACCAGTCCAGGGTAATATGAAATAAATATTAAAGTGAAAAAATCACTTATATTTATTTGACCCCCCCCCCCCCGGGAATCGAACCCGGGTCCTCCAGAACGGTATCCGAGCGTGCTGACCATTATACTACAGAGGCCGACTATTCAAATGAACAAAAACATCTTATAAACTTCCACTTTCTCTCAAATGCTCTTCATAACTTATAATTCACATACTTATAAATATTAAATTAATAGTAATTTGTGAAGTAGGTAACATAAAAAATATTAATATGACTAACGATTATTTAACAATGTTTCCGAAAACATCACGGGGCAGCAATGCACGAGTCACTTTGAACTTTGAATCCGTATTAGTTGGCCATGTTTCTTGTTTCATCGTTCCACCCAGTAGGCCACATTCATACCACCCGCCAGCAATGTCTGATGGATCGCCCCAAGTCTAGTGGTAAAAACTTTTTCCATAAAAAAACCCCAGTCAGCTCTCACAAAGTCGATATTGCCTTATAATGTTTGTCCAGTCGGGCGTCTAAAACACACTCTCCGTTTCTTTTCGATACGCGCAAAGTTATAAAATTCTGTTTTGATCTGAGAAAAATTTATAAGAAATATACAAAAAGTATTTTTAAACTATGTACATATATTAAATTAAAATTTCTGTGAGAAAGAATCTATTGGAATTCCGCAGGTTGATGAACCAATGTTTTATAATGTTTTTTTTTTTATTTTGTTATTATTTAATGATTAACTCGTATTTTTATTTCAAACAAAAATATGAATGAACATTTTATTAACACATTGTTGATATATGTCTGATTATTTTTTGATATCTCACCAAATATAAAGAAGAATATGGATGTATGTGTATTTACGGGGCTTACAACGGTTATAGGCTGGTTTAAGTAATCACTTTACACACGTGTAGCATTCACCAATTCTACCCGTGATTGAAGTTTTATATATATATGATCCAATTTCGAAACATGTTCTTGAATCACTAGAATTTCACTGGAGACATCTATTGGTGAGATAAATACCCAGACTTCCATTTTCTTCTTCATCTTTGTTGTGATGTCAAAAAATAATATGAAAATTTTGTAATTTAATTGTAGATAATCCAGATTTGTGAACAAGTATTTGGACACACTCAAAATGTTGTAGATATATGTCTGTGTCAAAAAAATATTTTTCCTCCGATAAAATTATACCCTCACAAGTAACACATTAACATAAGTATTTTTTTTAATGTGCCTGTAATTGAATAAAAGGAGTGAATAAATATTGGGTGAACAAACATTACTTTGATTTCTACATTTTGATAATCTTATTTCACTCAAGGAATATTCTGAACAAAATAAGTAATAAATTAATAAGAAATACCTTCGAATAAGATGTAAAATAAAAAACCAAATGATATCATCAAATGCGTACTTTTTTGTAAAAGAGAAAATATTTTACGAAATGACTGTACGGAAAAAAATATTTTCGAAATAGGAAAGCATTTCCAGGTGCACTTTAATCCTTAATACCAG
Organism: Brachycentrus maculatus; assembly: GCF_059751285.1. NCBI lineage: Eukaryota > Metazoa > Arthropoda > Insecta > Trichoptera > Brachycentridae > Brachycentrus > Brachycentrus maculatus. The sequence goes on along the minus strand of NW_028280759.1, from coordinate 4,384,354 downwards.
TATATCACTTGATATCCTTCTCATATACTGCAGAGATGATAAATTGCTTAAACGGCGAAAATGCACGTTGCGACTTTGACATTTCTTTCATATATTTTATTTCCTAAGTGTGTTCAAGAAACAATGCAAAAGTGATTTATGAGTCCTCTTTATCAAATTCTAGAAAATATTATGTTTTCTCAAAAATAAGGAAGATCTTGAATTTCTGACTGAAAACGAGCATGGTCGAGTCCAGTGTCCAGGGCTGTCAGAATAAAATAGATAATAGGGCTGTAAATTAATATGTACAAAGCTTCATCCACTACGTCTTTTAACCCCATGTGCTTTTTACTTAGTTAAATTCACAACATTTTGAGTGTGCCCAAATACTTGTTCATAAATCTGGATTATCTCCAATTATAGAAGTTATTTTCATATTTTTTTCCTATAATTAGACAAAATCCAGATTTGTGAACAAGTACTTGGACACACTCAAAATGTTGTAAATAAATTATGAGGTAAAATTTTAAGCTAAAATAATAAAAACGAAAGTGATATTTTCTGGCGTTTCTCATGTTTTTGATTATAATCCAGGATTCGGATCTCACATACTAATACAATATAAGAGTTTCTGCTCAATGAAAAGCTTCTTTTCATCGCACCAATAGATGTCTCTTGTGAAATTCTAGTGATTCAAGAGCAATGTTTCTGAATTGGTTCATATATATATATATATATATATATATATATATATATATATATATATATATATATATATATATATATATATATATATATATATATATATATATATATATATATATATATATATATATATATATATATATATATATATATATATATATATATATATATATATATATATATATATATATATATAAAACTTCCAAGAATTTGAGTAGTGTGGTTGTCAATAATGGGTAGATTTGGTAAACGTTACACGTGTATAAAGTGATCACTTAAACCAGCCTATGACGGTCGTCAGCCCCGTAAATGCCCAGACTTCCATATTCTTCTTCATCTTTAATGAGATGTTAAAAAAAGTTAATTTTATTAAAATTAAAAACAAATTATTCCAACGATAAGTAACCTAGTAATAAGAATCGTGAAAGTTTTATCATTTGCCCCCACTCTATAATACATCCGCTCTTGATAAATAAGTATGTAGTAGACACTGTCTTCATGTCATCACGTGTTAATTAACTTACATAAGTAGATACTCAGATATGATATCGTTTGAATAGTAATGTACATAGTTTTCTAAAAGCTATTTCCGGCGTACAATCTTGCCGTACACAGTATGCATATGACCTAAAAGCTTAGATATTTAAAACTATTATGTCTCATTTTAATACTCACATGTATCGATTTGATAACGTATATATTTTAACTACTATCTTCAATCATCAAATATAATCAATTTTATTCCGGCTTGACCAAGTCTTATATAAAGATATATTTGAATTTCTTATCATCAAAACTACTGAATGTCGCAGTTGTTAATTCTATGTTCTCATATAAATATAATCCACAATTTTTCTCTATTTTACCCGAAACTGTTTCTTTAATAAACAATTTTTGTTTTGACATTCTTTTCAAGTACATTAATTTTTTGTCTTAGGTACATACCATACATTGTAAAGCTTACAAAGGAAAAAATGTTCTTGATATCAATAAAAATACTTTACTGTTGAAAGAAATATGACATGCACATAAAATAAATCTTTAAAATATCCATGAGTAAGCAGATATTTTTACTACATTCTACAAAGGAACAAAAGTAATGCAACGTCTTTCGTACAACATTTTACCAATTCTAAGATAATATATCTTATATATTAATATAGGACTGTACTCGTTATCTTACAACAAAGAGTGTCATATAAAAAAAAATCTCATTGACTTAATTACATAATTTTATTAATTGATTCGGTTGTCACTTTGTGGTAAAATCTATCCATTTTTTATTAAAGTTTTAATTATTAAATACCACTATTTCTTAAAATCTACTGTGACACGTGTTTCGATGCATTCTGCATCATTTTCAAACATTACGGTAACATTTTCATTCATATACGGTGTTTGAAAATGATGCGGAATGCATCGAAACACGTGTTACAGTAGATTTTAAGAATTATTGGTATTTTCTTAGTAAAACATTATTTAAAAATGACTTCATTACAAATTATTCCCCCAACAAAACAAAAAAATGAAAATGAAATAATAAAAAAACGTGGTTAAATGAAAAAAATGTTTTCATGAAAATGACTGAACATTATATTGAATATTTGTATGTTCATAAATATATTCATGTTAAGGCAAAGTCAATTATTTAAGTACTAGTGTAATAGAGAGCTTTTGACATCATTTTGGAATCGTACCATTAAAAATATACGCTTAATTAAAGGCGTTTATTTAGGATGCTCAAAATAATGATTTAACAGTCACAGAACATATGTGAATAAATATTTATGTAAGTAAATATAAATATATACGGGTTCGATTGTCAGGGGGGGGGGTCAAAATAAATATTAGTCATTTTACACTCTAATATTTATTCACTATTACCCCGGACTGGTACCCGAAGCGCTTATATAATTTATTAGGATATGTTCTACGGGTTTTTTTTCGAAATTAATATATTCTGTTAATACAAGTAAAAAAAATCATGGGGATTAAACTTCACGCAGGCTGTGTAGTGTTGGGGTGTAGTTTTTATGTGCGTGCACCCGTCAGTCTTGTATAATACCAGAGGGGTTGTTTCGCAGTACGTCGGTTATAAGGTACCTTAATCTACCAGGGGGAGGAGTCTTCCATTACAAGTAGTAAAAAAATGTAATTAAACGCACGATTTTGGCTTATCAGAAACAAAGAAAACCAGCGTAAATCATACATTTGGCTTGCAGTATGATTGCTTTGAAAATTAGTATTGATATTTTGTTTTATAACTGGGTCATATTTTAACAACTAAGTAATTAAATGTTAACAGAATTCTCATTTGACCAACTTTTTATGTTTTTAATTTTATTAAGTAAAAATGAAAATACATTTCTTAGAAAATAAAAAGCATTTTAACAGAGTTTAGATAACACAAACATAATCAGGTGCATTTTTTATATTGATTATAACTAACTTGCTAACACGTCACTTCTACGTAGGGGTAGGAGAAAGAATAGAACGCCTTACCCCTCTGTCTTTGCAAACATTCATGCATCTCCTCATACATACCAGCCGATTATGTAGACTTCTGACCTAATGCTTTAATGGCAGTAATGTTACACAATACGTCGTTTTTTTTTATTTATGTAGACTTTATCTCTATACGAGTACAATGTGTTAGTGATGGTTTATGTTTGGGTAAACTTTGATGGCAATTTACTACGCAGTCACTACTGCTCAAACACATACGTTATTAATATGTAAGATAACGTACATATGTGGCTCCTGTATAACACACTAGAAAAACAGTGTCACCTGGCTGCCTCGTACGTAATTGTACTCATATATTCTCAAATATCGTTTTTGCGTAATTAAGCTGCTTAGCATCAGCTGTTTTGTTAGTAAGTTAAATGTGTCGTTGTGCAGTGACATACTTTAGAAACAATACCCAGATTTCCTTTCTTTATACAAATCCACCCCTGAAACTGAATCTTGCACTTTACGGATAGTGGTCAAGCATACTAACTGTTGCACATCAAATTGTCCAAATCATAGTATTTAAATATACAGGATGGCCCAAAATCAATCACCCTATCAGATAATTTTAAAATTTTGTTTAAGTGTCAGGAGTCGAAATAATCGTCGGGTATGTATGAGAAGATGCATGAATGTGGAAGAGGCGAAGAATTTTTTTAAACACAGAGTAGTGTGGTGTTCTATTCTCTCTGTCTATCCCTGCGGGGAAGCGGCGTGTTGGTTAGTTAGTTAATTAATTAGACAGCTATACAGACAAATTCAGGGTGGCGCAATCTTCATCATCAATTTTTTTTAAACAACTTTTTACTAAACAAAATAAAAATATTTTGATTCATGGAAATCTTTATTTGGTTCTGATTTTTTATTTTATTAAAAATATGATAGCTGCCACCAGTATTGATACATATTTGCGACCATTTTATCAATTTGTTTGTATACTGAAGCTGTCTAGTTCACAAATTTCGAATTTGATTGACATATGAGGCCATCTGAAAAAATTAGAACATCTTACGATAGGGTGATTAGTTTTGTGCCACCCTGTATAAGCCTTTTATTAAAACCAGATTTCAGGATAAAAAGTAATAATCGAAATTTCTTAATAAATTTCCCCAAATATTCCGTACAGATTATTTTTTCCAAGTACATACACAGCGCACGATCAAAAGTATTCAAGCATCAAAAACAGGGGTTGAAAACCAATATAGGGAGGTTTACATCCAAATATGGGTAGTCAGCACATGGTGGGTAGATAATTAATATTTGGATTTTGTGTATGTTATGCAACTCAAAAAATTTTATGCGAAATAAACATAGATGTGACGATTCATATATATGTACATTTGGTTAATGGATCACTAAGCTTCGTGTGACATAATGTTTTTTTTTTAAATGAAAATACACGATGAAAGATTATTAAAAATATTATTTTTTTGACATCTCATCAAAGATAAATAAAAATATAGAAATCTGGGCATTTACGGGGCTGACGACCGTCATAGGCTGGTTTAAATGTAAATGCCCAGACTTCCATATTCTTCTTCATCTTTGATAAGATGTCAAAAAATAATATGAAAATAACTCCTGTAATTGGAGATAATACAGCTTTTGTGAAAAAGTATTTGGACACATTCAAAATGTTTTAGATTATTCAAAAAATTCGTAATATAAAATTAGTTACCTTTTTTAGATTTTTCATGGCATTTAAACATAAATTAAGATTTCATTTATTCGTTCGGCAGTAACTTTGTGGTAAAAATCGATCCATTTTTAATTTAAAAATACTTGGTTACTACCCGTTACACCTTAAAATCCATTGTGATCAAATCCATATCATTTGAAATTGAAAATGGCTATATTAAGTTGGGAATATAGAAATCTATGTAGTTACAATGTTTATATAAAGTCATTGGCTGGTTTAATAAAATTCACTGAAACGTTACTTTATACGGTTATTTTGACTACAGAAAATCTTTTCATTACGCTATTTCTGAAAGGGGCAGCTAAAACGAATAGAACACCGGAGTAATATGTTTTACATCCATTCTCTACCTCTTTTGCAATTATGTATTTCCTCATACACCTGACAAATATTCATTCATCTTAACACGTTTTTTTCAAGTCACTATTTTATTTAATTTAACATTCTGTCTTCAGTCTTCCTCGACTTCTACTTCCACTTCATTCGACATCGCCAAAGAAATTTATTATAAAATACATTTTGTATTTTCTTTGATAATCTTTATCTCAACTTTACATTTCTTATTTTCGTTAAGTTCGGTTGATACAAGACTCTGTTTCCAACTATAAGTTTAGTTTCCACCATTTAACTTTCGTTGGCTACAGTTGATTTTAATGCACCACTTACCCTAATCTAACCGATCACCCTCCTTTCTTTAACTATCTTAATCTTTCCACCACTAGAGAATATATTAACTTACTCTCTTGCCACCAACACCTACAGTGTTTCTCATAAGAAAAATTAGTTGTATCTAAGATGATACTTGAATTATTTTATTAAAAGCTAGATATGTAGACTTACAAATATTTATCTTCATACATATGTCAAAATTAGTGTAATTATTGTTTTTTTAATATTTATTTTTCAATCATACCCTAGATTATTTACCTAAGAGCCAATAAACAATATATATTAAAGGTTACACGTTTATGTATATTAAATAATAATATATTATATTTGTATGTCATAGGATGCTCAATTTGCCAGTTTTTCGTATAAAATGAAAGGGGTTTTGTCTCAAATTAGACATTTATAGTAAAAATCGTTGTTTTTTTCAAATGACACTGTAATTATATGTATTTTTTAAATAAAATTAAAATGTAAGTTCCGTTCTTTCACCATTCATTAACAAATGTTTCGCTAACAACTTTGCCTTTTCTGTTTCCTAATTAAGTTTGAAAATTGTTTCTGCTTTTAAATAACATTGCCGGTTGCAGATGACAATTTCTCCTAATAGATGGCAGTTGTACGCTTTATTGCAAGAACACGCTTAAAATATGAAGTCCAAAGTATGGGGAGTAATCGGAATCTAGAAATAGCGGGAAAACTTTTCCGGTTTATTTGAGTACACAACTTCTTCACCAGAATTCTGGGCAATAATTGCACCATAAGGAGAAAACCCTGCCGTATCTCCCCCTGAATTTAAATGAATTCATTCCTACCCTTCGTTTTAGAAATTTATTTGGCTTTTTGTTTACCCGCCTTAGATCGTAAGATCTAGGAAGTAAATTTCAAATATAATTAAAGTGTCCGCCTAAATTATCTACTCCATTAAATCAGGTTGACGTTTCATTTAAATAGCTGAGATAAAGTATTAGTGAAAAAATATTCGAGTGATGTGTTAATTATTCCCCGGGGTTGTTACACGCCCCATATAATATACATATAATGACGTATTGTGATTACAAATATAATCACTAGCACAAAAGGAGAAAATAATTATTTAACAGAATTTATCACTTTGAGATTGAATATGTTTTTATAATTTTATTTTTAATGCTTCATATAAACCCATCACTTCATGACTTTTTTTGCATGACTGCATGACTGCATTGACAGTTCGTCTTCGAGAGACAAGGCAAGTTATTATTTTGGGGTTCATAGCGCGTCTTATGGCTAAATTATGAACTATATACGTGAGTTATGAATGTATCTAATCAGTAACAACAAAGAATGGTTGCGTATATTTTTAAAGAACGTTTGAACACTAACTTTTGGGTATGTAACAAATTTGATACGCTATGCAGTGAAGGGTTAAAATATTTTATATGTATCCCAATCATTGACTACAAATTGTGAATTAAATCCATTTAAAACTGTTTACATCAAAAATTCAAACGATTATTCAGTAAACAATATTTTTTATTGATATGTAGAAAGTCGGGTTAATTAATGGACTTGTGACGTATCTTTGACTTTTTAAGTGATCAATTTGTACGCTGCTTATAATTCACTATTCTGTGCTGAATGAACAAACACATCACACAAATTTCTAAAAGTTGTATAACTTTAACAGGTCTTAAGTAGAATTTGACAGTAAGCTGTCGTAAGCTATGTAATTACTTTAACTTTAATAAAACATATTTATCTCTGCTTAAATATAAATAAAAATCATATTTTTTATTGCTTTTATGTTTTTTATTTTACTGTACCAAAATTGCAAATAATTAAAATACAAATTTGAGAAACGGACCGTATAAGAGTAAATATATTTAGAACAAAGCAGAAATTTATGAATGTAGAATTGGAACTTAAAAAAGCAATTATAACCAATATTTATGTGAATAATTTTTCAGTTTTATTTAATTATACAATAACATAACAAAGTAAGGGTTATAAATTAAAAGGGCCCTAAAATAAACGATACAAAAGCTCTTTCCAAATGATATTAATTGCACAAATGCAGGTCTTTACTGGGAATTAAAAATCAGTTAATTTGCAAAGGATTAAATTAACCCTAATTTTCCCTCTTAATGCGTGGCTAGTTTCATGATTATTCCTTCTGAGTAAGACGGGGAGTGGTTGGAATCGGGAAGGGTGGAAATGGAAAAGTGGTCGTGCTGCACGCATTTCTAAATACACAACCGCATCGGCTATCCAGCTTGGTTCATGTTTACACTGAAAGTGCTGATTGCTGTACGATAACTGCTGCCCACCGTGTATTGAAGAACGATAAATTATTGTTTAGATAAGACATTATGGGGAATGAAATTTCATGCTTTGTATTTCAGGGTGGCTGCACTGAAAAATGCAAATAACTATGATAAAAGTTACCAGTTATAATAAACAAATAAAGAGTGAGTGGGGTCTGGAAGGTTTCTACTTTCTAGACCCCATATGAAAAATGGTCTGTGTTGTGATTTTTGATATATTTATGAATAAATAAGTTTATTTTCTTATTACTTGATTTGGCAGTCACTTTGAGGTAAAATCTATCCATTTTTAATTAATGTTTTACTTAGTAAATACCGCAATTTCTTAAAATCTACTGTGACACGTGTTTCGATGCATTCCGCATCATTTTCGGTGTTTTTTCATACGGTGTTTGAAAATGATGCGGAATGCATCGAAACACGTATCAAAGTAGATTTTAAGAAAATTGGTATTAACAAAGTAAAATATTAATTAAAAAGTTTATTTTGGTTAGTTTTAGAACATAGAAACAAAGTAGATTAAAAATTTCAAATTCAGTTGTTTCGGATTGAATATATTTTAATATTCCAGATTCAGATATTTCATTACTGCCTATTCTTGTTTATTAAGAACAATTTCCCATGGCAATAAAAAATATATGTAATTAAAAATAATAATAAAACAAATGATGACATGTTTCTTATTTATGCAATCTTCATTTTTAATAATTTACTACTACTATTTAAATATGTGCATTATAACAATTTATTATCGTGCACCGGATTATTCACACTATTGACGACACATCAATAATATGTATAAGTGTCTCAACTTAAGATGAGACAGACATCTATCGTTTTTTTATGAAGGAATATTGAATTCTGAGCATCCCTACGCATTTGGCTGTCCATAGTCAGTTAATAGTAAAATATACACAGCGCATAAAGTGATTACCTAAACCAGCCAACGACGAATCGTTTAGTCAATTAATACCCAGACTTCAGTATTGAGAAATAAATAAATTGAAACGAAACGATTTCAGTGGTTGATTATAAATTTCAATTTTACCATTTTATTTTTAGTTCTGTAGTATTAATATTTTATTTTTGCCATATTTTACATTTTAGTCTATGTACGATAGCCTTCACATTTAATTTACTACCCTCTCGCATTATTCTAATCCTTTCCAGCTCACAGAACTCCAAGGGGTGCTATCAACTTTTTTCTTGATAATTGAATTCCCCTTCGTGTGCTAAAACACCTTTTCCAGTCCAGGCTTTATTCACCCATGGTGTCCATAGAATTGAAATATCGCGTTATGCATAAAGGGAAACCTAAGTACATCAAAGGAAATTGAACATCACAAGATATTATAGTCTATAATTCGGCTTCAATTATGGTTTGATCTGAATGTACAGTTAGGAGGATTGAGTTGATATTTGAGTAGTTAAACATATGTAAATATATATACCAGTCTGATGATGTCGGTAACGACGAAACCCGGTCGCTGGTCAAATAAAAAAGTGTAAAAGCTAAAAATATTGGTTTTAATCTAATAATAAATAAAAAATGCAATTCCATCACGAAGTGTCAGTGGATAATATAAATCTATTAAATATATATATATATATATATATATATATATATATATATATATATATATATATATATATATATATATATATATATATATATATATATATATACATATATATAATAATATATATATATATATATATAAATATATATATATATATATATATATATATATATATATATATATATATATATATATATATATATATATATATATATATATATATATATGTATATATATATATATATATATAAAAATATTTATATATACATATATAATATATATATATATATATATATATATATATATATATATATATATATATATATATATATATATATATATATATATATATATATATATATATATATATATATATATATATATATATATATATATATATATATATATATATATATATATATATATATATATTTATAAATATACATATATATATGTGTGTGTGTGTGTCTTAAGATTATCACTCATCTATTTATTCATATCTGATTTACGTCTTAATAGTAATCGTGCTAGAATACGGTTTTCCGACACTATTAAATAATGAAGTAAAAAAGATTTTTTGAAATGTCCAATCGATAAAATTTGCTTTTTATGTATAATTTGTAGAAATTATCTTTTTGGATAATTTGCTGTTAAAAATATCAACTTATTGTAGTTCCGTTTCGGCTGCAGCTCCTAGAATTTCAGCTAGACTCATGCAAATTGGTTCACTAAACTGAATGTTGGCAAACACTTCTTTCCAGAAAGTTCGTGTGCATTTTTCGTGAAAGCTGCTTTGCGCTAACATACATGTACATCAGTAATAAGCATTTCATTAAAATTCCGCTCTCGCCACACGCATAGCGCTGGGCAGGGAGGGACGCCTACAACAGTGTGGAGCAAGTATTACACAAAGAGGAGAATAAAAAGCCAATGCTTTTATTTGGACACCGCTGTGGCAGTTTATGCAGGAAGCATATGATAATAACATTATACTACTGGAGCCATTACACGCCACATGGGAGTGAACAACAGTTTAAAATTTTACTTTTGCGTGCAGTCGACATAATAGGGTCTGGGCGACCGTACTAAAAACAGTTTAATATATTTTAAAGCATCTCGTAGGGCTTACAGATTTGACCATTCTACATAAGTACTTTGCTTTGTACCGTTTTTGTAACATTTAAAATTGTTCAAATACTATTTCCTTTTAAAAAACACAAAAATGTTATCCTTGTGTTGTTTAATTTAATCTTGTGGAATAACGAATAAAAATATATTCAAGATGTAAATTTTAAGAAGTATTTTGAGCATTAAGTAAAAAATATATTTACTATTATTATGCATCACACTAGTTTCATGTGACTATAAGGTACTTTTTTGCTCTCATCTCAAGATTTATCCTCATCTAATGGTGTGCAAGGCACTGAATCGTATGAATGCATGTTATCTTGATAGTTAAATAAACATTTTTTTCTTTATTTTAAATTATTCTGCATTAAACAAACATGAAATAAATTTTAAAAAAAAATATCTTTAAAATATTAATACAAAAAATGATCCCACAAAGAAATGGCCTGTGTGTGGGTAAACAATATAATTTAGGTCATAGTAAAGGACACTGGCAAGAATACAATAGGTATTATAAGTACATAGAACTAGAATAATAGTGTTCAAATAAAATTTAAAAAATACAAAATATTTAACTTTCAGAAAACAAAAAGATTTTATTTTATTTTTTTAAATAAAATAAAAAACTTAAAAACAAAAAAAGAAGAAAAAGTAAAAAGTTTGCAAGCATGTACTACATGAGTGATACGTGCACAAGAAAAAAGAGCTTAAATCAGTCTCTTCAATAAACAGTCAAAGCAAAATTTTACGAAAAATAATAAAAAAAATTATAATGATAATGAAGTCAGGGAGTTCAGTCCTTCGTTCCAGGTACCTGTCCAGGATAATAAGTTTTAATAAATATTGGATTAAAAAATAACGAACATTTATATTAACCCGCAAATCAAACACAGAGCTTTTAGCACGGTAGCTAAACACTCTAACCACTACACTACGGAGGGAGGAAAAAGAAACACCTAAGTTCTGCATATAGGTACATGTAGGTTTAATATTTTTGTTGCAGTTAGGTACATGTAAGTTCAATACCCTTTTGCAGATAAGCACATGTAAGTTGAACACACTTTTGCAGATACGTACATTTAGGTTTTATACTCTTATGCTACTCACTAGTTCATAGGGCATTGCATCAAATCGATAAAGTGTCAACTTGATCGTTAATTACATGAAGGTACCATAATTATTTCAACTTTTCTGGAAACACTCTCGAGGAATATTTAATAAAAATGTCAGAGTAAAGACATTTACCGTGTTTTCTTCTAATTATATTGGTGCGGCGTTCT
>NW_028280759.1:4170000-4175000 GCF_059751285.1 Brachycentrus maculatus | reverse complement strand
GCGTGGTAACTAAATATCCTAACAACTAGATCAAATGTATTCCACACCTAGATCCAAAGATCTGGAGTATGAGACTGATCACCTAGCCTTCAGTAAATGATCATGAATTTCTAAATTTTGTAGATTCTTTTTAACTCATATGTAATGAATTGGACTATCGTACGAGTATAATAAAAATCACTGTCACAATGCAAGTAAACATATTCCATCATAAATATATAAATATAAATATATATATATATATATATATATATATATATATATATATATATATATATATATATATATATATATATATATATATATATATATATATATATATATATATATATATATATATATATATATATATATATATATATATATATATATATATATATATATATATCATATATATATATACATACATATATATATATATATATATATATATATATATATATATATATATATATATATATATACATATATATATATATATATATATATATATATATATATTTATATATATATATATATATCTATATATATATATATATATATATATATATATATATATATATATATATATATATATATATATATATATATATATATTATATATATATATATATATATATATATATATATATATATATATATATATATATATATATATATATATATATATATATATATAATTCGTCTAGTTTGTCTGTATAGCATTTCATTCTTGGCAAATATTCAGTTTGATTATAGGTTTTTTTAGACGTAAAAATATTTAATAATAAATAAAACATATGTTATATAAACGCCCACGCTCCCAGTCTTCTAAGATACAACATTTGGTCATTACTAAGCTCATCCTGCATCTCGATGACCATTACCAAAAATGGAGAGAGCTGTATTGAAATACTCGTTTGTTCAAAGCTTATTGCTACGTATGTACAGGATGCGTCCAACGACATTAATAAAACCCCTTAAGACTGAAAAAGGGAGATTTAGAGTTTAAAATATTTAGATATGATATTAAACAACATTAGTGGTCATGTGTACGTGTACAAGCAACCTTTTTTGCAAGTGAAATGACCAATATATTAGTTGAAATAAAATCAATATCAATACTCGTCATTATATAATATTTATTTCATAAACTTATTTTTATGACCTTATTTAAATTAATTTAGCATGTGAAATAAAAATATTTTGAAAATTTGTGCATTAAGATTGAAGAAAATAGACATTTTCACATCCTTTTTTAAACAATTTTTTTAAATATCGTTTTGATTAGTTTTTGTAATCCGAAATATATTCTGTTTCACAGGGTGAGCGTTTGTGTTTATGTATAAAAATGTATATTTTTTCTCTTAAGTAAAATAATAAGGTATATTAACACATTTATTCTCTACAGTTATATGGTTCAGAAAATGAATTACAAACCGAAAAAAAACCGTCATCTAATAGGAATTTTAATGACGCAAATGATAAGATAGAAATTTAAATAATGAGAAACCCATTAATTATTTATAATGTTTATAGAATTAGATAAATTTAAGTGATTAATCATTTATTTTAATTAAAGGCAAATTTGTGATAGAATAAATAACTTGATGGTAATTATCTTGTTTATATGTTTCAAATTCTCTTATTTGCTTAATAATGTATTTTTTATATATAATAGTATCAAGGCGATTCCGAATTGATATTACTTTTTCAATAATAAAAATAATTTTTAAATTTCCAATTATTATATTATATTTTTATTTACAATATTCTATTCTTCTTCCTTTTTTCTTCTTCTTCTTTTTCCGTGTTCGCTCGCTAGGTGGAGCATATGGCCAACACGAGACGTCTCTAAGTCACTGTCACGCGCCATATCCTTGGCTTCCTCCCAAGTCAGTCCGGCATCCCGAAGTTCCGCTGAGTAAAGTCTGTGGCGCCGGAATCCTCAGGGTTGATAAAAGAGACATGAGGGCTTAAAGATATGTCCCTATCATGTTCATCTTCTCTTCTTCAGGACTTCCAGTATGAGGGGCTGTTGGGTTCTTCTCCTCGCGTCCTCATTCCTGACGAAGTCCATTTAATCTTCACGTTCATTTGAAAATGTCATAACTAGGCGAAACAGTTGTCACAATATTTATTTTGATGTGTTTTTTAGTAATAAAATACAAATTAGTAGACTCAAAAACTTGCGTTTGATTTTAACATTTAATATATAAACATTTTAAGTAAATGATTTTTTCTTATAACACCGTTCATGCAATGAAAAATAAGTTTTTCTTAGATATAATTATGAAAAGAGAAGAGTTATTGCAAGGTAAAGAGTTTTAAAAAAATCTTTTTATATTCTAAAAAACTGAAAAAGATGCAAAACACATTCTTTAAAAAAAATCGGGTGTGATTAGACATGTGACCTCTCCGGTGGTCTCCGACGAAACAATTGTCATAATAATAATTTTATGTGTTTTTTAACAATAAAATACAACTTAGTAGAATTAAAAAACTATGTTCGATTAAACAATTAATACATAAACTTTAAGATTGCTAACAATATTTACAAAGGAGGTCATTGGCGAATGATTACACATCGCACCAGGAGTGCAGCAATACCAGAGGCAGATGAAGACCATTTCTGGACGCAGAATAACCCAGAGGTGTCAAGCGCGGAGCTTACCAAGGAATTTCCATCAGCAACTTGTTGTATTATGTTGTGTACTATGGTAATACCCACGTGGGAGCACAATGGAGAATTAATTTAAATCCTCCGCATTCCGTGCGATATTATTTTTAGCTCCCGACATTCTGTATGCGAATAAGGTTATTTATGACAAAATGGCCAGTTTTTAACATTCTAGTGTTGAGATAGTTTGGGCGTGTGAATTGAATGAGTGAAGAAAGAATACTAAAACAAATTTATAAGGCAAATGTGGTTGGTAAAATAAGCAGAGGAATACCGATTAAAACTTGCCAAGATCAAGTATTTCAAATACTTGGGCATGGTTAGGTCAGGAGTCGGAATAAACGGCGGGTATGTATAAGGAGATGCATGAACAAGGAAAAGACTAAGAATGTTTGCGAAGACAGAGTGGCGTGGTGTTCTATTCTCTCTGCTTACCCCTGCGGGGAAGAGGCATGCAGGTTAGTTAGTTAATTATGGTGATTGTATGAAGTTTATTATATTTGCTCTTAAATAATATGGCTCCAGAGTGTCTAAAAGAGCTGTGTATTACAGACGAATTGGTTGATAGACATATCACGCTTCGATCGGCTACAACAACTGCAATGAACAAAATGGTCTTACCAGCTAGCATCCAACGCACTACATTTGGAGAGCGTGCCTTTGCTGTTGTGAGACCAATGGCGTGGAATGCTCTTCCAACAGTGGCTAGAAATAGTAAGAGTAAGGTGATCTTTAGAAAAAAACCAAAAACACATTTACAACATTTTGAGCGTGTCTAAATACTTGTTCACAAATCTGGATTCTCCAATTTTAGCAGTTACTAATAACTACCCCACCCCTTTTACATTTTTATTTTATTATTTATATCATCAAAACTCATTATGATCCCTCTAAAAAGTGATGAAATAGTTAAATTTTTCAAGTATTTTTTAGATATTTTGATAAAAAAAATTAGCTCACAAGCTAAATGTAAAATAAATTCAAAGATATTTTTCCACTTCATTCAGTTGATACATATTTACATATACATATAATACCACTCCTTTTTTCCTACATGCATACAAGCCTATAAAATAGAAGGTTAATGGATTGGTGCTTTAAAAATTAAATTATAATCAAGTTAACATTTAACATGTTTTTTTTAGCATCAGAATAATATCAATTATTGCCTTTTTACTAAACAATTTTCAACACAAAACATGAGTTAAAAAACGGTTCCACAGTCAGTTGCACTCCTTGCTCCGGCCTTGCTACCCACATGAGAAGGTACTGGCCTGAAATTATTGCCTCGCAAAGAAGACTGCATTTTTCAATCGAATTTATGAGGGTTCTAATATTGAAAATACATATTTCAGAATTAAAAATTCAACAATCACTTTCTGACAGCAAAAGCAACAAACATTTTATCAATAACTGTCATTGCCGATTTCGCTTCCATCAAAAAGTTAAAGTTTTATTTCCACGGGAATAAAACTATAAAGCGGTCAGTTAAAAGGTTAATAAATAAATAAAAAGTGTTAACGGTAAAATATTTTCCTTCAAAGTTCATTGACTAAGATATGTTTTTCTTGTATTCTTCTGTTTTATGAATTATCATTATCATATTTAGAATTGTATTGTATTACCCACTTCCAGGCTTTAAATAATTTATTTATATGTGTACGCATGTATATGTGTATATATATTTATAATTTTTAGTAATAAATTGTACAGCTTTAGTAACATTAGTAACATTAATAAAAATAAAGCCAATTAAACAATTCCACATTTATGTTATAATAACTATTAAAACATTAAGAGATAAAAATTAAATATTGTAAAAAGAGTTAGTGTGTGTGTGTGAGGAAGGGAGTAAAAGGGTAAGGGTATGGTATAAAGGATATTCTTTCTACCTAACAATATTAAAATAAGGATATATTTATGAATATACATACATACACATACATTTATATATATATATATATATATATATATATATATATATATATATATATATATATATATATATATATATATATATATATATACACCGCAGGACAAAAAAATTTACGAGTTTACTTGCTACCGCACGCCTTGACTTTACTGAACTCTTTTTCTAAGAAATCCTTTATCGATACCTCTTTTTTTTGTTCAATAAATTAAAGACACTTTGTGTCACCTTTCTACAATATTTATATTTTAAAATGTCTCAACAATTTTGTTTTACCCGCGTTTGAGGGAACATAACACAACAATTATGGAAAGTGCAAAGCAAATGTCGATAGCGATAAAATCCAAAATAATCACCTTGTCGCAACAAAACATATCTAATTGTAAAATATCTCGTCGAGTTGGGTATTCA
>NW_028280759.1:3925000-3940000 GCF_059751285.1 Brachycentrus maculatus | reverse complement strand
CAAAGACAAAATAATAATTGTTGAGTAGTTCTGTTATGTAGTAAGCATGTACATTATACAGCTTCAAACGTGTCTTCAAAATAGATCCAGATGAAACGTATCTCATGGCAGAGGGGAAATGTCTTATGTAAGTTTAATGGGATTGTGTTTGTAAAGTAGGAGAAATGACAGATGGATATTGAGAATTTATTTTCTAGTTAAGTAAGTACGAAAGGCTAGGAGATAAAGCATGATAATATATGACAAAGTACATTTATTTTAAGCACAAAAATGTGATGATTAACATTTTTGCCCGTCGCCTAAGTATAACTCATTGTCCAGTTACTTTACTTATTAATAACATTAAACAATATTGCATCCTTGGTGTGAAACAGTGGTCTTATACATATTTTGGATTTATTAAAAATAACTTAATTATGTAGGGTAATTATTTACTACATTTTGAGTGTGTCAAAATACTTGTTCACAAATCTGGATTATCTCAAATTATAGTAGCTCTTCATCTTTGTTGAGATGTCGAAAAATAATAGGGTATTTATTATTTGATAAACACATTTATAAATACATTTAAATAAGCAAATACATATATGGAATCACTAAATACCTCAATACCTTAAGTTAATTTTTTTTTTGTTTTACTTAGTAAATACCACTATTTCTTAAAATCTACTATGACACATGTTTCGATGCATCCCTCATCATTTTCAAACACCGTATGTGAAATGGATAGATTTTACCACAAAGTGACTGCCGAATCAACTAATTAAATTAAAATAAGATATTTAAACTACATTATTATATTACTTTATAAAATGGTAAATCAAAAACTTTGTTCTTCAAATATTGATTGCATTTTTTTTATCTCATAATGAAGATCTTGGTAGCCAGCACTGTACTCTAGACCTCTAGATGAAGGCTTTACGAAAATTGTTTCTATTTGAATGAGTGTGGGTAGACGCGTGTGGAGATCTGTCAAAATTGTTAACGGAAGTTCACGCTAATAAAATAAGTTGTTAGTGTTAGTGTAACTGTTAAATGTTAACCGTTCTAAATTACCTATTATTTTGTTTAAGTGCATTCGTCTAGATGATGATATATATATATATATATATATATATATATATATATATATATATATATATATATATATATATATATATATATATATATATATATATATATAAAATAAAACCCTTATCCGCACCCCAATGGTGCATAGGGCACTGTGTCTTATACACGCAGTGTTGTCATTATCTTAAATCCTTCATCAATATTCTTCGCATTTTCTACGTGCATGCATCACCTGACCTGACCTGACCACTTTCAAGTATTTGGCATTCCTGATGTGCCAAGTTTTTCTCGGTCTTCTTCTGCTCCTTTTTTGAACTACATTCGCCTCATAAACAAGTTTTTACCGTTCTTTCCTCACTCATTCGTTCCACATGTCCAAACCATCTCAACACACCTTTCTTAATTTTATCGATAATGCATATCTCAGATTTGCATTCCTTATTAGTATCAAATATTTAAATATAATTTCATTAATACTTAATCAAAACAAGAACTTTCATTTTTTTTTCAGCCATACCTAAAAACAGTACAAACCATCTTCATGCCAGCGCTGCTACAATTTACTGAATCTCCATCTAATAACAATTAATCTAAACTACAAATTAATATAATATGATCATTATTTTCTTCGGCCGTCTGATGCACCCAGCTCACGCAACAGCATCCATCATTGTACCCGCGCTGTATATTTTATCTGCGAAGTTTTCTCCGCAATAAATTAATGAATTGCTCAAAAATTCATGTAGAGATTGCTTGCTCCACTTCCGAACCGCGTTTCATGGAGAGGCGCATGCGAAGGAGAAAATGACATACGGACCAGTGTTGCTGGTAACTCGACTTGATGATCACGTGCGTGACAAGTTGACGAGATTTAATGTACATGGCTATTATCGCAGATTACCATTAAATCCACACGCACTTACTCCCTACACTACACTACTCAAAATGATGACTAAATTCAAATCAAACCAAAGTTTACAACATTTTGAGTGTGTCAAATACTCGTTCACAAAATCTGGATTATCTCCAATGAAAGGAGTTATTTTTATTTTATTTTTTGACGTCTCATCAAAGATGAAAAAGAATATGGAAGTCTGGGCATTTTCGGGGCTGACGACCGTCATAGTCTGGTTTAAACCAGTCTATGGTGGTCAAGTATTTGGACACAATCAAAATGTTATAAATAAATTTACTGGTCCAATTATAAGCTAAAATAATAAAAATTAATATGATATTTTCTGGCTTTTCTCATGTATGTGATTATAATACAGGATTCAGATCGCACATAATATTTAATAAAAGAGTCTCTGCTCAAAAAAAGCTTCTTTTCATCTCACCAATAGATGTCTCTAGTGAAGTTCTAATGATTCGAGAACAACGTTTCGGACTTGGTTCATATATAAAAAAACTTTAAAAATTTGAGTTGTGTGGTTGTCAATAATGGGTAGAATTGATGAATGTTACACGTGTGTAAAGCGATCACTTAAACCAGCCAATGACAGTCGTCAGCCCCGTAAATGCCCAGACTTCCATATTTTTCATCTTTGATGAGATGTCAAAACATAATTTTAAAATAACTCCTGTAATTGTAGATAATCCAGATTTTGTGAACAAGTATTTGGACACACTCAAAATGTTGTGAATAGCGCATAAGTTAAGTCACGAAATTGTAGAGGAAAAAGCTCAACATCTCTGGCCACGCTTTGTGTACCCAATTAAAACAAAAATACGCCTAGAAGTAGACACGATTGGCGTGCGGGGGAAATGCCGCCAAAGCCTCTGGCGGCAGGAGAGTATGCAAATTGGCGCTTTCTTAGAATCTGTCCAGTGTCACGTGATGCCTATCTCCACACTGGGAACAATATCTAACAGGCAATCTAATTCAATACCCCGTAATCATATAAAGTGCTCCAGAGGTGATATTTTCATACCATACTTGAATAAAGTAATTGATCGCAAACTTATACTCGTATTCAGCTGAAAACAGATGCGGGGTAGGTACTTACGAACGTTTGTACATTATTAATTTTATCTTTTTTCTTCTTCTTCTTCTGACCCTTATACACATCCAATAGTTTAAAGGATAGTATATCAGTTCGACCCAATGTTGTCTTGATAATTAATGACTGCACTCAAGATCTTAGTAAAGTACTTATAAATAAATTATGTTTGCAACTTTTTTACCGTTCAAAATACAATTTTAGATAATTTTACATTAAGAATATAGAATATTTTTTTACTCTGGCTCTTATTCGCACTTATATGGTGTACAGGGCACTGTATCAAAACAACGCGGTGTTAACTCGACCGTTGGTTATGTTAAGGAGAGGTTATCAATCCAACGCAGTATATTGTTGGTTATTATGGATTGTGTGACCCTTGTCGACGCAATGCCTCTTCTCCAGTTATCCCTTGACTACGCTGCACGTAGCGCTCCAACCACCGAGGTGCCTGCTGCAGTTTTAACTTGATCGGTCCATTGTGTAGGGAATCTTCCTCTCCCTCTCTTCCCCTCCGGGTTACCGATTACAACCAGTCGTTCCAGGCCATCCTCATTGCCACGCGCAACGTGTCCAAAGAACTGAAGAATCCGTCGTGTACTGACATTGGCCAGAGTCAAGCCAATGTTTAGGTACATGTATGTAAAAGTCATAAAACTGGTCTACTTTTAGCTTATAAATTCCGTTTGACAAAAAAAAACATGATTTTATATAATAACCATAAAATTCCATTAATTTTTTATTAAAATATAAATTATAAATAAATTTGACCACAAACAAATTTCTACGCAAAACGAACCATATTTCAATAGTTAAAAACACCTAATAAAAAAAAACTACATGAAGTGGGAGGGGTTTAAATCACTTTTCAATCATCACAACCGCTAATTTTAAAAGAAATAAAAAGTAATTTACTTTTACCGATATTGACATAGAAACAAATCTACTTAAATACATGAAGCGTTGTGGTGTCAATCAGTGTAAGCCAAACGTTTTATTGTATGGACATGACATCTCATACAGAAAAAATTAACCGTCAGTTTCCAAAAAATGTTCACAATTGTATAATTGACTACTCGAATTGAACATAATTCATTACCGATTCGATAATAACGCTGATTTTTAGATTAATGAAACCAAAGCCGAAAAAACAGTTCCTATTTATGATTGTAGAGATTGGGTCAATCTTATAAAAATGTGAATTCTTGACAGCAAATAGATTGGAAAATATAGTAAACAGTCGAAGAAAAGAAATTGAAATAAATTGGTTGAATGAGAGATAGTAAAATATTACTCAAATAAAATATGTTTTTAAAACTAGTTAGTTTAAAATATTATTTTAGTAATATTTCAAGTTTGGCTTAGTAAATACGTGTCAAAGTCAAGTAAGTGTTTGAGTCTATACGGACTTACATTACAGATAAGTGTAGAAGCATTTATAATTTAATCATAAAATGAAAATAATTTATTTCCAAAATACACATTTTACATACTAAACATATTCTTGTAATCGATATATTCAGCTTAATGGTCAGGTAAGGTTCGATAATAATGTTTGCATTCTCTAGTATAAGGAAAAGATTGGATTCTTTACAGATTTAGCCGTTAATAATTTTTTTGTTATTTGATATGTTTTGTTATTCAGTACTCCGTGGACTTACTCCAATTGACCAATGAACCGTTCATAATATGTTAGTACCGAGTACCGCAATTTTATTCGCCCGTTATCGTTACATCACTCCATTCGTTTGAATTTAATGGCCTCGACCCGCGGCTCCTACAGTTCAAAATTAAATTATGGTCTAAATAAAGCTTCAAAATATCGTTGAAACATTCCTTCGAAGTGTCAGCAATCCGTTACCCCATGAAAATTAATTCGTTCATGACATCATTAGTAATATGTAATATTTAACAGCTTTATTCAAACTCTACGTATTCTCCGAGATATTCAAAGTTCCATCTGCTTTTTGTCGTGTAATTTATCATCTTATTATGCCTGTTTATGATCTGTGTATTATAGATGCTTGGTAATTTAAGATTTAGATTTAAATAATTTATTTAAAGTCATTTTTCGTATTGAATGTCGTTACAACGAATGGTATTTTTGTCTTTTAATTAATGAACTAATCTTTATTCTCTCTTCTTCGCTTCCTATCATATGAAAAAATGTTATTTTTTGACATCTCATCAAAGATGAAGAAGAATATGGAAGTCTGGGCATTTACGGGGCTGACGACCGTCATAGGCTGGTATATTCCATATTCTTCTTCATCTTTGATGAGATGTCAAAAAGTAATATTAAAATAACTTCTGTAATTGGAGATAATCCAGATTTTGTGAACAAGTATTTGGACACACTCAAAATGTTGTAAAAATAGGTTGTCTAAAATATGCCTTCGATGAAGGTGTTACAGAATTAGTTGTATAGTTACAGAATTACAATTCTACAAAAAAGAGTATCAATTTCTTAGATTCTCTCAGCCGTTAATATATTCTCTTTATTTTTTTTGTGATGTGTTAAAGACATATTTCAAATCTTAAAATTCTCATTAAATCATTTTAGTAAATCTACCAAAGAGTTTTAATGCGAGAGAAAGGTGTGCTTTTTATTTTCTTTCATTACAATTTAACCAGACTGAGCCACAACAACGCGTGGCCTAATACAACTACAGTACAGTTAAAAATAAAGGTTAAAAAATATATTAAAAATATATATAAGTACTTTACTAATCTGTTTGTAAAAAATAATATTAAAATCGATATGTTTCCTCTTATGCCTGGATACTTCATTTCCCCTTTCTGTAAGAGTAGTCCTAATAATAAATCAAGAAATATTGTGGGTGTTCTGCTTCTATTCCAAGTTGTATATTTTTACTCTGCTCGGGATCATTCAACGGTTTCACGCGTTTCATTTATAGCTCTCCCGAACAAAATGTGTGTATATATTATAATTCTTAATACCCCCTCATTTTCATGGCACTCTTTTAAGTTTTAACTCAACTCGACTGCTAACGTGCTATGAAACAGATAACTTGCGCCGGTTATAAATCGTCGTTTTTTTCATCCTTATATTGAAATGATTAGAGACTAAACCTGTTGTACGCCATTCGTATAAACAAGCGTGGATAATTTTACATCGGAAAAAGAATTAATGAGTTGACGATGTAGCTAGCCGCTTGACCATGCTAAAGAAATGGTAATTCAGAACCTTTTTTGCAAATAACATAAATGTATTAGAAGTTACATGTCTGAGTCCCATTCAAAATATTTATCTCCACGATAGGTTTCTCCACGAGTTTCAGAACTCGTGAATTTTTAGCCAAACACTCGATCGCTGTTCTTCCCCATCATCCCTACATACCTGATCTCGCTCCTTCTGGCTTATTTTTGTTCCCCAAACTCGAAAGGCCGTTGAAAGGAAGAAGATTTGAGACGATTCCGAGATTAAAGCAAATGCGACAAAGGGGCTGAAGGACATCACAAATGAAAGACATCACGCGTTCCAAAACTGTTTCCAAAAGCGGAAACACTGTTGGGATAAGTGTGTGCGTCGTCGGGGATGTAAATACTTTAAAGGGGACCCAGACATGTCGCTCACTCCTTTCAACAACGTCATTTATCAAAATTCGTCATTTTTCAGTTGTGCATGTTTTCGGAATGCCCAGAAAATGTACTATATCCGAGCAAAGCGGCATATTTTTATCTTAATATTTACCCGCTACAGGGCAGAAAGTGTTTTTATTTGTATTTTGAAGAAAGGGTATTGTTTAATTTGTTTTTAAATGTACTAAATATTTTTGAAATGGAGAAAAAACTTTCAGGTTTTACCTAAAAAGATCTGTTACACAGTAAAAAGTTCAATAAGTGGCTTGATATTTATTTTTAATATATTTTTTATATTCTTAAACTTTAAAAACGATCTCCCGAAAAATCAAGTTTTTTGGTATTTGACGTTGTTGAAAGGAGTGAGCGATGTGACTTCTAAATAAAGTATATTTTCATTTTATTTTTGACATCTCAACATGGATGAAACAGAATATGGAAGTCTGGGCATTTACGGGGCTGACGACCGTCATAGGCTGGTTTAAGTAATCACTTTACACACGTGTAACATTCACCAATTCTACCTATGATTGACAACTACACTATTGAAATTATTGGAAGTTCTATATATATATTTGGAGATAATCCAGATTTGTGAACAAGTATTTGGACACACTCAAAATGTTGTTAAAGTTAATTTTGTTTTATGACGTGAGTCTAGGTATTAATTGAATAGGCCAAGTATTTTGATGATGTTCCAACACTTTTGTTAATTTAGAAAATCATTTTATTTACTGTGTGTATCTTGTCTCTACACCAATCAAATACCAGTGATGTTCTTGGGATCGAACTGTTTATTATTGCGTATAATGGAATGTTTTGACCTTAGCAAGTTGAAATATGCAAATATTTTCCAAGCGGTAGTCTCATGTGACCATTGGCGATGCCTATATTGCCTGTAGCGTATACCACACTCTTGTCCCACTACCTATTAGCATACCTACTGTATGTGTGTGTAGTGGGAACATCTAACCTCAGGCCAAATGTTTGCATTCGATTTCTCGTGCGTGGACAAAATATTGATTCACGAAAACCTTACGTTTTAATTTAAAGAAATCAAATAGAGTGATTCCACTTTGGCTACGTTATCGAACGACAAACATTAAATATTACCAAATGTGGGGATCGACCTTCATTTAAATTATAACCCCTCATTAGACAAAACCCGGTATTGTGAACAAAGTTTTGGACGGTAAGTTAAAATTAAAACTTGTATTTTTAGCCCCACGTCGCGTCGTTTTCCCTCCAAGAGCCGAGATGGCTCAGGCCTCTTTGGCCGTGATTTAGTCGCAGAAACAACAATATCGTCAATCGTTTTGTAATTGGCTCTCCCAGAGACGTGACTGCGACAATCGATAAACTTTACAGATCACGAGAGTGCTTCATCTCGACTTATCTTGATTGGGAATTGGGAACATCGCCTTGAATTTGATTTACATACGCATCTCGTAAAAATACACATTTATTATACTTATAGCTTTCACAACTAGCCGTATTGTGTTTTTATGTTTTTCGGCGTATATTTTACATGTCCCAATTTATCCAAAATAAATTATTTTATTTATGAATATTTGGCAGTAAGTATTGTTATTATC
The DNA here is from genome assembly GCF_059751285.1 of Brachycentrus maculatus. Taxonomy (NCBI): domain Eukaryota; kingdom Metazoa; phylum Arthropoda; class Insecta; order Trichoptera; family Brachycentridae; genus Brachycentrus; species Brachycentrus maculatus. Next base: position 3,931,731 of record NW_028280759.1, on the reverse strand, counting down.
TTACTTTTTTATTCATTCATTCATTCAAACCCTTATTCGCACCCGGTGGTGCATAGGGCACTGCACCATATAAACGCAGCGTTATCTTGATCGTTAAGGAAAGGTGGTCAGCCCTCCACTTCAGGTACCAGTCGAGGGTATTGAATAAATATTAGAGTGAAAATGTCACTTTTACTTATTTGACCCCCCCCTGGGAATCGAACCCGGGTCCTCCAGTACGGTAGCCGAGCGTGCTGACCGCTACGGAAGCGGACATAATTTTTTATTACGTGAAATAATTATTTTTATATGCATATTTATTTGATTTATTTCAGTATTTTTCCAAACCATGACACCTCACACTTCACCAAGTGTGAGAAAAATAAAATGAGGAGAAATAAAAGATACATAACTTCATACATGCTTATACATATACATACATATTTACAATTTAGGTACCTACCTGACTTCAAATAATTTATGATTTTTAAAATACCACACCGATCTAAGTATTTGTCTCTTTTCAAAGGTATCATGCGTCTTCATTAGACAGATCACTAAGGAATAATTTATTATGTGTATACAGAATTTATCTCAATTGGTATATTTTGGATATATTAATCTGTGTAAGTCGTGAAAGCTTTCTATATTCCTCTTTTTCTTGTTAACCTTAACCTGAAATAAACCGGTAGTGACTGGTATTGAAAGTCCAGGATAGGCAGTTTTCCGCAGTCCCTTCTAGTCGTTTTCCCATGTTTTAAAAATAAATACCTCAAAAGATCCATGGTGTTTTACTAAGTTCACTGCACCGCAAGAGTTCTCCAACACGCGAAAAAAATCATATTTATTAAACTCGTATAAACTGAATAAATTAAACGTGAGCCATTTCGAATGAAATGTACTTTTATTCGTCATAATTTATATCATTAATGTGGCTAAACTTCATGCACGGTAAAATAATTTTGGAATGTGAACAGCAAAAGTGTTACTAGTAAATTTCGTAAGGCGTTAGATTAATGGCGTGTCATGATAAAATGCGCACTATCCAAACACTTTTCCTTTTGAATCATTTATGAATTACATTTAGTAACCCAATTATTTGACGAACATCTTCAATCCATCAAAAAAAGAAAAGTGCCATTTTAAAGTGGTGTGAAATTCGCGTAATGATAATATTATGAGCTATCATAATTACCTCCATGTTTTGTGTTAATTCGCCGGTGCTCCTAATGATGGCAATATTATTACACATTTGTGAAAAAGTTAAAGTAATGCGTTATGAATTAGTTTCGTTCAATTACTTTTTACTGCAGTCTGGTGAGATCACAGTCAAAACTTTCTCCTAAAAAGTAGTGATTTTCCTTATTGCATCATGAATAAATTTTCATATTTTTAATAATATCAAGTACCTTTATATTACACACAGTATTATATTGCAGACTTATGAAATATGCCATATAATTAAGTTTCAAAACACATACACTGACTGTCGTAGAGATTGCTGAGAGATGTGAGTGATAATCAGCATTCTTATGCATAAGATTGGTATTCTTAAAGCTTTTACTAAGGATAATAAAGTACCTGCAGTAACTATTCCTACTGTTAATGTATCTAGTGGGAGAGTACAGTCGTTTACTGCTTCTTTGAACCTTTGTTTTATGGATTTTCATGAATATAAGGTGTACTTTAATATACATATAAGGTAGTACTATTACCAGTGAGGTATTCAATGTAGTTATTTTTTATGTCACACATTTGAAATGAAGTAAATGTAAACAATATTTCGGTATACCCGAATCTTCTTTCTTTGGGCTAACTTTCTCCAACCAAGTTGTGCATTGGACACCGTATTGAGTGGATCATTATTACATAAATGCGGGTGATGGATAGTAATAATCATGGATAAGAAGTGGAAAATATTTTTGGGATCAGACTTTTTTTAAATTTCAATATATGATTGTCGACATGATTAAACCTTTACGCGCCAATGCCTTTTTTTTCAAAGTATAGTTATTATTACATCTAATAAACTAGTTATTCTGTGTGGGTAAAATATAAACCATTAACAACCAAAAAAATGTATGTAATTTACAAAAGCTCTGTTTAAAACATTTTACATTGTATATAATTAAATATCCAATTTAAAAAATTAAAACGAAGTAAACTATACAATACTTGTAAGAATTTAAAACTATAAATGCATTTTTATTCATAGACCTATTTTACACATATACATCTTAAAATTATATTCCTTTTTTAGCATACGCCATATCTAAGCTCGCTTTAATGTTTTTCTGGCTAGTATTACAAAAATATTTATCTGAACTAAAAATAAAATTATCAAGTATGTAAGTCATTATTTATGTAAGATAATATTCATATTTATAATAATATTACCATAAATCAGTGAATCCAATTGCAAAATATTATCATCATATAATCCCTGGTCCCATACGGGACCGTAGGTTATTGAACGACTCAAATTCGCGGTCGCATATGGGCGTTTAAAGGTTAACTTAACCACCGTACAACGACACAGATATAGGGTCCGCCATCTAAAGTTTTTTTTTTCAACTAGTGCTTATTTCGTGAATGGTAACACTTAGCTCATGTCTGATTTGACAAATAATTAGTTTTATCCTTCCGCTGAGCAAATATGGTTGTGTATACGCTTGAACAACGCTGGGAAATATTGCGACATTACTTTGAAAATCATGGTAATGTTGCAGAATGTGTGCGAAAATTGCGTACGGTTTTTGGAAGAAGAGAAGCACCGTCAGCTCCGTATGTTCGTTATCTTGTGAAAAAAGTGAAAGAAACTGGCATCCTCATCGATAAACCAAAGCGTGAAAAGCCAAAAACAGTGCGTACACCCGAGAATATCGATGTTGTGGCAGAAAGTGTGCGTGAAGCGCCATCAACATCAATTCACCGTCGTTCTCAACAATTGAACATTTCGGAGACATCATTGAGACGAATTTTGCATAAAGACCTTGGTATGACGCCATACAAAGTCCAATTGGTTCAGGAGTTGAAGCCAACTGACCATCCAATGCGTTTTCGCTTCGCTGAGTGGGCCTGCGATCGACTTACAGAAGATGCCGATTTTGCCAAAAAAATCATCTTTTCGGATGAAGCTCATTTTGATCTTGGCGGGTATGTAAACAAGCAAAATTGTCGTATTTGGGGCACAAAAAACCCGCACGCATACATTGAAAAGCCGGTACACCCAAAACGAGTCACTGTTTGGTGCGGATTTTGGTCCAGAGGCATAATTGGGCCATTTTTCTTTGAAAATGAGCAAGGAGTGGCCGTTACAGTCAATGGCGATCGTTATCGGGCCATGTTGAACGGATTTTTGTTCACAAAAATTGAAGAGGAGGATATTGGCAACATTTGGTTTCAACAGGACGGCGCTACGTGCCACACAGCCGAAGCTACACTCGATGTTTTGCGCCCTGTTTTAAAAAAAAAAAAGTTATTTGGCGGACCTTTTATATGTATTTTTTTATAGTTATAAGTAGTGTAAAATTATTTATCATAATGTAAAGTTTTCTTCAATTCTCTCTCTACTCTCACACACGAATCCCGAGTTAAATCGTGTAATAAATAATTGTTATATTTACGAGTATGCAGAATGATTATTGAGCAAGTAAGTCTCGTTATCGTGCGCAATGTATTCCTAATGCTGATTCCGACAAACATCAAAGAATACAATTTCTATCACGTTTTTGCAAGAAGACTGAGTTAGTTCGCTCATTAAATCGCTCGAATTCTGCAGCCGACGAGAAAAATTAACACTACAATCAGTTTTAGCGTTTCGTGCAGAACATACTGTATGAACATTGATTTACATGAAAACATTTATGAATTCAACGTGTTAAATGACGAGCGCAATCATTTTAAACGAGTAAAAAAGGGATGGCTTAAGTGAAAGTCATATAATAGTTTTTGACGTTAAAACGTCTACGTTTATGGAAAGATAGGTATACATGTAGTATTTAGTCATATATTCTTATTTTGTTTTTACCTTATTTTTTATATATTTTCTCATTTGTTATATTTTCTCATTTTTTATATTTTCTCATTTGTTTATTTTAAATTTGCTTCTTACCTTATGTTTTTCTCATTTATTTCTTTTAAATAGGCTTCTTTATTCCTATTTATTATACCTGTTTACTGTTTTTTATATTTTTCCATTTATTAGTTGTGGTTATTTTTTTCAAATCTTTTTTGTAACTTTATTATTTGTGTTCCAGTCTTAACCTTAATTCCATGTCCCAAAATGAGAAATATAAATTACTCATCGGGAATATTATATATATATATATATATATATATATATATATATATATATATATATATATATATATATATATATATATATATATATATATATATATATATATATATATGACTAATGTATGTAACATGTTTTGAAAAATAAGTATATAAACTTGAACTGAAAGTAATCCATGAAATGAATTATTACACATCCGCCAATTATATTTACATATTAGATTATGATATAAAACGCTTGCTCATATCGCTCACTCCTTTCAAGAACGTCATAAATCAAAAATCGTCCATTTTTAGTTGTGCATGTTTTCGGAATGCCCAGAAAATATACTATATCCCAACAAAAGATGCATATTTTTAACTTAATATTTACCCGCCACAGGGCAGAAAGTGTTGTTTTTGCATTTTGAAGAAAAGGTATTGTTTTATTATTATTTTTTAAATACACTAAATATTTTTCAAATGGAGAAAAAACCTTCAGGTTTTACCTAAAAAGATCTGTTGCACAGTAAGAAGTTCAATAAGTGGCTTGATATTTATTTTTAATACATTCTATTATATTTTTAAACTATAAAAACGTTCTCCTGAAAAATCAAGTTTTTTATTTATGACGTTCTTGAAAGGAGTGAGCGATATGACCTCTTATTAAAATCTGACCCTTAAACAATGAAAACGATAGTAAAGTCCCAAAAAAAATTGTAGTGTGATTGTTAATCATGGGTAGAATGGTGAATGTTGCCCGTGTGTAAAGTGATCGCTTGACCAGCCTTTAACAGGTCATAAGCTCTGTAAATACCTAGACTTCCATAGCCTTCGTTATCTATGTTAAGATGTAAAAATGTAAAAATTTTGAAAATTATTTCTCTTTGCTGAATTAAGTATTTCTAATACTTGAAACTTGTCATGTCAGGAGTCGGAATAATCGCCGGGTATGTACGAGGAGGTGCATGAATATGGAAGAGTCGAAGATTGTTTGCAAAAACATATTGGTATGGCGTTCTATTCTCTCTGCCTGTCCCTGCAGAAGCAGCGTGATGGTGAGTTAGTTAGTAAGTTATTTGTATCATATGTACATATGTATACGCAGGGGCGTGCTTTACTTATAGGCAGAAAAGCAGTGCCTATCCTAACTTACCCGCGTGACATATAAAAACGCAACCAGTACCTACCCTACCTTACTAAGTAGCACCTTACCATCTACATCTACTGGCTACCCTAGTAAGTAGTACCAGCTTACCTTACTACCTACCTCCACAGCCAAACTTATTAATTATTCGTGCACCCCACTGCATATACGTATATTTTAGTTTAGATAACCGACAAAGAGGTACTCACTCTTTGCTCGTTAGTTTTTTTTTATCAGATTAGTCGGCATAAAATATACAATTTAAAAACTCCCGCTATTCAATAGCCATCCGATATTTTAATGGGTGCATTTTCGATTATTTATTACGGCGACCGACGGGCTTGTTGACTGCTCGCCATTGCAGCGGCTAGTCGGAGGCCAAATTGAATAATATCTGGCGCATGTTGAAGTTCCGATACCCGGGGCCAGGCGACCAGATAGCGACCGGACAATGTGAGCCGCAAGCCCTAACGGGACCCAAACATGTTGCTCCCAAAGATATGCCATTATTTTAAAGAATTTACTCTCAAGGTTGCCGGAGAACACTCGGAAAATACAGTATCGAAAGGCGTTTCGTAATACCGCCGGATTAACAGATAAGGCTGCCTCAAGAACTTGGCTTATAGGCCGATTCTCAAAACAGACTAACTACAACTAACTAACTGTAACTAACTAACCATCAAGCCGCTTTCCGCAAGGGTAGGCAGAGAGAATAGAACGCCACACCAATCTGTCTTGTTTCCACTTTCAAATTCGTACCATCGTCTTCTGTTGCATTCATTCTCATACATAACGTGCATAATACGATGTATATTTTTTAATGCACTTTGTTGCAAGGTCAAAATTAAATGGTAATTCTAAATACGAGCATTATATAGTTTACGAGTGTAAAGTATACTCGCCATTAAACGTATTGGGAACGGAACGTAATCTCTTCCGAGTTCCTATCTCCATTCAAAGGTTTCAGGAATGTCGGAAGTATCTTTTCTATGTATGTATAACAACTACGTAAGAAGACTAGCTTCTTATAACATATGTTATTTACTGCTCACCTGATATAATACCTAGTTTAGAATATGAATTTCCTTCTTGAACATATTTTTATAAATTATTCTCACTAACTTCCTGGATACTATTTTTATAATCAAAGAGTGATTGAAAGAGTATAAATAAAATGATTAATCATATTTATTATAGATATCTCAATAGAAACCAAGAACTTCTCGAAAGGATAGTATGGAAGCCTAAGTTCTGTAATTTATACATTCTTAAAATATAGATGTTTATATATTTTATATTACATATGACTTTGACTTAATATGAAAAT
>NW_028280759.1:832500-975000 GCF_059751285.1 Brachycentrus maculatus | reverse complement strand
AATTTTATTTTTTGTAAACAATGGGATAAAATAAAAGTTAATGGTATAAAACTATCCTGGTTCCCGTTTAATACATACTAATTTCCTTATATAAAAACTAACAATGTTTTATTTTTTCAGGAGATTTTCAAATGTTGAGCTCAAACGCTTGAAAATTAATTTTTTACCGACTAATATTTCAATTAAAATACATCTTCTTTAGTACCTTGTTACATAAGATAGCACGAGTAAAGGTATGCAACATCGAGTGTCTTAGCCATTCTTACTATTCTCCTTTTCTTTATTACTTATTTTTCCTATTTTTTTTAATACCTTTGTGATTATTCATTTGTGTGAGAATATTACATTACGATGACCCCTAAAATCAGATCAGCAAAATAAGTGTTATTAAATATTGAATTCTTGTAAACGATATTTTCAAATTTATTTTGATTTGATGTTAATTTAACAGAAATTCAACTTGGCAGCATTAAACTAACAGCATTATGTCATCAACGATTTATTTCTTATAATGTGCCATCGTACTAACATAATATTACAAAAATAACACGGAACAATATGTAATATTCAAGGATAAGTTTACACACATCTTAGTTTCCCCAATCGAAAAATAATATTGTTCATTTATAAGCGCGTGTTATGCTAGCAAATTTATCTTTTTATAATGTAGATATATTTCACTGTGAAAAATACGCTTTGAATTATATCAAATTAAATTCCAATTTATAATATGGAATTAATAAACCAAATGCATTGTAATTATTTACTGTCATGATTTGGTATTAAAAACATATTTGTTTTGTTTTACGAACTCGATATTCTAGTTACGTTGCGTGAGAATTATCGAAAGTGATTTAGTTTATTAGACAACAGCGATATAACAACCTTGTAAATTATTTTTAATATCCACATACACTTTAAGTCAAGTTTGTTTATGCCAGTTGTTTGATAAATCAGAGTCCGGGAACGTTTCGTTGACGGGTTTTGACTTCCACAGGTTAGACAACTTGCAATATAACCCGATCGCTTTTCAAACAATACATGGAAAATTTCTCACCAGAACATCGTACCTACATAATAATAATATAATAAAACCCTTATCCGCACCCCAATGGTGCATAGGGTACTGCTTCATATAAACGCAGTGTTATCTTGATCGTTTACACATGAAGGAAAGGTGATCAGCCCTCCGCTTCAGGTACCAGTCCAGGGTAATATTGAATAAATATTACAGTGAAAAAATCACTTATATTTATTTGACCCCCCCCTGGGAATCGAACCCGTGACCTCCAGAACGGTAGCCGAGCGTGCTGACCATTACACTACGGAAGCGGACAACCTACATAACATCACTAAATCGGTTCGTAAGATGATAAAAGGGTTACAAAATAGTTTTGGCCGATCGTAAATTGAAATTTCAGAACCTTAAAAATATCAGAAAGCAAGGTATTCACCGTTTTGCTTGAAAAAAATCAAATAGAAATATTTGTTCGAAGCTGGTACGGTTTTTACAAGCGGTCGATTAAAAACAACAACGCTTCGACAATTCAGAGAGCTGTTTGGAGCTGTTTTAAGGCAATAATAAGGATTTTTCTTGCAGTATGTGATAATGGATAAAACATGGATCCATCACTATACTCCAAAGTCAAATCGACCAATAGCTATGTAGACACCACTCCAAAGAGACCAATATGCAAATGTTAGATGATAAGGTTTCAGGATATATTCTTTAAATTTTGGATCTAGGATCGAGCGATATGAAAAAAACTCTGGAACCAATGAACCAAATGATACCAAATTCGAACAAATGTTAGTCTGGGTAGCAAATTTGACAAATTTCTACTTGATAAATTTGGTTATTATAGAGTTATTATTCAAAATAATAAAATAACTACATTTAAATAAATAAAAAAAACGACTTTTCCACTAAAAAACGCCAGTAGATAGTGAATCCTAACTTTCTTGAGATAAATTAGGATTTCTTAAGATAAATGTTCAATGATTGTAATAACAAGTATGCTATATAACAAATGCTAGCATTGATGGTCAATCTTAACCTAAGATTGCTTTGAATAAAAATCCAGCACACGTTAATACAACACAATATTAAAATATACAATATCGAAATGTAAAAATACAAATTATGTCCTCAAGGGTGATTTATCAAACATGATGTAGTAAACATTACGCAAATTACGTCATTTACAAAGAAGGAGTCTAGAAACTGCCACTAATACGATTATTAGATCAGAAAATAAACGTATTTCGACTTTGATAAAAAATTAAATTGCCAATTTATTTCTCCTGTCGCTACTAAACTGGCTACTAAAATGAGACTTAATTCGGCCGAAATAACATAAATAATTTTGACTATTATTAAAGCCTAGGGCTATTGTGTGCTATTATTAAAAATAATCATAAAAATCTGTCTCCCTCGGAGATCAAGGCGAGGTAACTGACAGTTTTAAGTTTACGTTCATAAGTTAAGAAGGGAGTCACATAAAATAAATTTTTGAAGGATCGTATATGTAATTTTTATAATGTTTTTAATCACTTATTATTAAATATTTATATGGAATTCTAGGAAATGAAAACTTAATCAACAAAATATGTATGTTCCCAATACATTTTCTTAGATAAATATTGTAATTTTATATGGTAAAGTTTGAATCGTATAACTTATTATTTTTACATTTTTGAAATTAGTTTTTACCATGTTTTTTCTTTACACCATGATTTGAAAACTAATGAAAAATGAACTTTAAACTATGATTAACTTCCATAGATAATTGATTCCTATATGTTTTAACTTTACAATATGAATTCTATTAAAATATTTTCGGAATGACATTACTAACACCTTTTTTTAGGAATGACAAAAATAAAATAAAAATTACTTATTAATAATTTCAATTATCCTTAGGCAGAAAAATAAAATAAATTAAAATATTTTGATTGTGTCACAACAATTGAAATTTACATGTTTTCCAGCTTAAAGACTCTACTTATAAATATCTAATATAAATTAATACAGCGAAAGGTTACAGCAAAAATCAGAACAAGGAAAAGAAATAACACCTAAATAATGGGGTAGGATTCTGAAACATTGCCATTTTTCAAATCTGGATTGCGATCAGTAATTTTGTTAATTAATGCATTTTTGCCATATCCGCTTCGTTCAATGCGAGTGAAACTGTGTATTATTATTAGTATTATGTTTTCAATACCTACTTGCAAGGTCGCGGGACTGCCTTCTTAAAACTGCTCGTGAATGATAGAGTGGACAGTGATTTGGGCGTTGCCCAGTAACAGGCGAACAGCAACGGAGACTGGACCAGCTGACCTTGCTTTCATTAATCCGGCCGCGGATACTCTTAACTCTTATTAAACGCACGACAATCCGACTCTCGACTCCTGTGATCCGGATATCGTCCTTGGTAATTATTAAATGTTTTAAATAAATATAATACGCGTCAAATGACCGTTTGAAATCGAGGTGCTGTGGCAGAGCTCGATTGCGAAGCTGGCGTCGCGGATTCGGTTCCCTCTAATTAAAAAGTGAATTTAAGACATATTTATTTTCATTCGTATAAATGAAAAAGAAGAAAAAAATCATAAGTAACAATTTACTGCTGTATTAATGAAGCAATAACTTTAAATGTAATAATTATGAAAATTAAAATAAGAATTACAGATCAAAAAACTCCAAAAATTATATTCGAGACGCAGAATGTGCGAGAAAAAAAAATAGGTTTCATATGTTACTAAGAAGTAACAACAACTTTGTTCCTGCTAACGTAACGTCAAAAATAATTCAATATGACAAATTTAGATAACTAGATTCTAGTCACTAGCCGATGTTCTAACTGATATTTTTTGTACGTGTATGGAATTGACATTTGGCATTTTTAAGTCATCGCCTGAATATAGAACTGCATGTAATGAAATTTCACAGGGAAGACTTTCAACCTTTAATAAGAGTTTTCTGAATCATGTAGAAGCGCTTAATTTTTTTGTAATTAAATTCATAATGTTTGAAAAACTATTTATTTATCATAAGCCGAGAAAAAAAAAAACATCCATATATACATATATTCAAATTTAAATGTTCGATTGTTCTCAATCTTGAATCTCATCAAGTTATTCACTGATGGTTTTGAAAATTGCACATAATACGTGTGTTTTGTATTTTCATTCTTTTCTTTATAACCAGACTGAGCCACAGTAAAGCGTGGCCAGGTACAGCTAGTAACATAAATAAAAATCGTCATTTGGACTTAGGATAGTTCAGCAATCAGGTGACATCATGATGACATGGAAATCGATAAAGCAAAAACCTGAAATGATGTATTTGTATATTCAGGCAGTAGTTGCGTGACTAGATGATGTGATCATCCAAAATTCACCATTGATCCGTGAATAAGTTACTAATGCCTTATAACTAAAGAAGCCAGATATCCTATTAACTTTTTTTCAACATGTTTGATCCAGTCATTGACCCGCTGTATAATAGAAGTCGAAGAATTGTTCATAATAATTATTGCTCGTGACCAAAGTGCTCTATATAATGACATAATATTGAATATTTTGACCATTACTATGAAAATATTTGTAAGGGCAATCTGTAATTTGGGCCTTGGGCGTCTGAGTAAGAAATAAAACCAATAGCCTTTACAAATTTCTAACCTATTTTTATTTCCAAAAATTACGGCTTATTATATAATGATAGTTTATTTTTGAAAGGTTATTCTGAAATTTAAAAAAAATGGATTATAGTAATATTGGAGATGTTGTCATCGAACACATAAAATGTGAATGTCAATTTTGGGCAGTTACGTATGTACGTGATGATGTATGATGTAAATACTCGTATATGAGTATTTTTGACGTAGGTATCCTAAACGTTGAGCCACAGCATTCATTAAGACGTATTTATTCCATCGGAGACAACCGGAGAGGTCAAATGTCTGTAGACGCCCGATTTTATTTTTAATAATATAAATTGGATATTTTTTGTTGTTTTTTAGAATATACATATTTATATATATATATATATATATATATATATATATATATATATATATATATATATATATATATATATATATATATATATATATATACTTTTAAAAAATTAACTCCTAACCTTTCAATAACTTTTTTTTTTCAAAACCATATAATTATAAAACGGTGTTTTAAAAAAATCGTAAAATGTTACGTAAAATGTTACCATTACGTAAAATGTTACCTGAATTTAGATAAAATTACTTTGCGACTGAACGAATGCTGTGTCTTAAGTCTACTTTCATCCTTGTTTTGTCAATCGTAATGCTTATTAGAAAATTCATTTACACTTCCATATACATATTAGAGATTTCACTTTGTTTTTCAGACACTTTTATATCATAAATAAAACCTTGGAAGTGACCTATTGAACCACATATTAATTAAACATAACACTCAATTGGGTGCTAAATATTGCGCATTATTTCAGATTATCCCGTGGCTTTGTCTTTGAAAATGAAGGAACAATGCCGGTAGAACTGAATGCGTTCATTGTTAGAATAATAATTATTGACGAACTATCTTCAATCAAATGGGAATATCTTCGGAGTTCGTCTGACTACCTTGGCAGGAGAAACAAAGGCTTTTAATTAAAAGGTTCAAAAGAAAACGCTGTAAAGTAACCAAATGCACTTAAATAACAAAGAAACATCATTAGTTATTCTCACACCTTCGGAATTAATATCATTGTTAACTTTAGACAGGTTAGCAGTTTATTGTTTAAGCTGCGATAGTAACAATTGAAAAGTATTTTAATCTACGCATTATTTGACACAATATAATAAAATTAATACATTTTTATGAGAATTTGGCGCTTAATAAAATAAAATAATCACGGTCCTAGTCTTTGGTTATCTATCTGATTTTGATTTTATTATTACCTATATCATTTCAATTTAAAAAAATATTTGGAATTTTATTTTAACCCCAAATTCATCCATTAAATATATATATATATATATATATATATATATATATATATATATATATATATATATATATATATATATATATATATATATATATATATATATATATATATATATATATATATATATATATATATATATATATATATATATATATATATATATATATATATATATATATATACTTATATATATATATATATATATATATATATATATATATATATATATGTATATATATATATATATATATATATATATTTATAAATGTATTTATTTTTTGTATATATGTTTTGAATGTATAAATTTGATGTAATTTTCAAGGTACTCCATTACAGTATCTAAATTAAACAAGCTTTAAAGAGTACGGGTATGTTATCCCAAGTGCCCAACCCATAAATGCTGTTCTTATTTTCGAACACTGAATTCTACCACCATTTTTCCCATAAAGCAGTAATATTCTTCACCCATACCGCATTCACTCACGTCATCTTTGCACCTTCAAATATATATTTCACTCGAACATAAATAATCTAGAGCGCAGGAAAGGGAAGAGATATTGAGATAAAATATATAAAATTAAATAAATATCGTTTAAGATGAATTTTAAAGAAAAAACCAAAGTATTAAAAATTTTACATAAATATTTTTGCCGTCTTAACTTGATATGATTCATCTATATTTTTTATACGAAAGAAGATAGATTCCAGCATTCCAGCGAGAAAGCTATATCCTTCACAAAATCTCAACTGAGGGCAGCACTGAAACCCAAAATACCACGATCTATCAACATTACAATTAACATACGAAAGGAATCCAACAACAGTACTATATTTACACATCAATTTATAAAATATAAACGCTCAATGATGATCAGAATGGTGAACGTAATCCAAGTGTAAAGTGATCACACAAGCTAGCTAAATGCTTAGTATTATAGTCAGCTCTGGGATGCTCAGACTTTCCTCGTCTTTTGTATAAAATCTCCGTAGAATAAATATATATATTTTAAATACAAAATTTTAATATAATTAAGGTAATTTTTTTAATAAAAATTATGGTTACTTATAAATTATTCAATTTTAATGCCTACATTACTCATCTCGCAGTAATAACTTACAGATTACAGATTACTTGTCACTTAGAAGATCCATTATAAATAATATCATTCAGTCACGTACATATATCGCTCACTCTTTTCAAGAACGTCATAAATCAAAAATCGTCAATTTTCAGTTGTGCATGTTTTCAGAATGCCCAGGAAACTACTAAATCCCAGCAAAAGCGGCATATTTTTAACTTAATATTTACCCGCTACAGGGCAGAAAATGTTGTTTTTGCATTTTGAAGAAAAGGTATTGTTCAATTTTTTTTTTAAATATACCCAATATTTTTCAAATGAAGAAAAAACAGTCAGGTTTCACGTAAAAAGATTTGTTGCACAGTAAAAAGTTCAATAAGTGGCTTGATATTTATTTTTAATACATTATGTTATATTCTCAAACTTTAAAAACGTTCTCCTGAAAAATCAAGTTTTTTGATTTATGACGTTCTTGATAGGAGTGAGCGATATAATAAACCGTTAAAATACTCCATTAATTATGAACAACACTACTAATCATTAGAGTTAAGACTTAATAATATGCCTCATTGTATTTTTAATGTTGTGTAATAGTCAAATGATAGATGTCTCTTAAAAATACTGATTTATGATAAACTAAGAAAAAAATATTGCGAATGAAATATTCGAGACATTTTGTATTGTGATATAACAAACAACCTTTTTTTACTATTGCAAACAAAAATCTTTAAAAAAATGTTTTTTGTAGTGAAACTAGTAATAAATTATTCGGCATATATTATTAGTTTGGTGATGAAAATCAGCGTTTAATCTTCAAATCTTCTTTGACAAATCGCTCACTCCTTTCAAGAACGTCACAAATCAAAAAACATGATTTTTAAGGAGCACGTTTTTAAAGTTTAAACATATAACACAATGTATTAAAAATAAATATCAAGCCACTAATTGAACTTTTTATTGTGCAAAAGATATTTTTAGGTAAAACCTGAAGGTTTTTTCTCCATTTGAAAAATATTTATTTTATGTACAAAAATAATTAAACAAACATTTTCTTCTAAATACAAAAAAACACTTTCTGCCCTGTAGCGGGTAAATATTAAGTTAAAAATATGCCTCTTTTGCTGGGATATAATACATTTTCTGGGCATTCCGAAAACATGCACAGCTGTAAATTGACGATTTTTGATTTATGACGTTCTTGAAAGGAGTGAGTGAAATTGTTTTGTCATCACTGAGGAGATATTTATACCGATATCTTAATAAGGGTGAAGAAGAATATAAAAGGCTGAGCACTAACAAGGTTAACGAACTGTCATAGGCTGGTTTAAATGAGAAAAACAGGATGAACATTGCACAATACAGAGACCACAATGGGTATTTCTGCGTACATATTAAGATACTACAAGAAGAGTGTGGAACATTTATATTATTTAATATATACATATATGCGTAATATAATAATAATAAAACCCTTATCCGCACCCCAATGGTGCATAGGGCACTGTGTCATATAAACACAGTGGTATCTTGATCGTTTACACACGAAGGAAAGGTGATCAGCCCTCCGCTTCAGGTACCAGTCCATGTTAATATTGAATAAATATTACAGTGAAAAAATCACTTATATTTATTTGACCCCCCCTGGGAATCGAACCCGGGACCTCCAGAACGGTAGCCGAGCGTGCTGACCATAACACTACGGAGGCGGACCGTAATTTATAGTGTAACTTTTTTAGTTTCACTGAAACTCTTTAGGGCTTTGAATTTAACCAACTGTTTAAAAATCACTTTCTTTTATCTTATTAATCGCTACACGGCCTTGCATTCTTTCCGCGTGTCTTACTAGTATGTTAATTTATTAAAAACTCTAATTGAGCATTTATTATTTATCAAGTATATTAATTAGATATAGGCAATCGAATTAAATAACGATTCTTCAAAATAAGTTGAAATTGCATTCGATTTATGGAATTAATTTGGTTGCGTATTAAAAAAATTCTTCCCAAGTATACAAAATTCTCTGAATATTTATGAAAAAAGGGGAAATTGAAGAATGCATTTCGTGAATACCTCTTCCGTTTTAAGATTAGACAAAGTCTATTTGTGAATGTGTCTTCATTATATATATATATATATATATATATATATATATATATATATATATATATATATATATATATATATATATATATATATATATATATATATATATATATATATATATATATATATATATATATATATATATATATATATATAAATATATGTATATATATATATATATATATATATATATATATATATATATATATATATATATATATATATATATATATATATATATATATATATATATATATATATATATAATATATATATGCAAAATAAGGTATGCAGTTGTCAAAATTCAGGAGGGTCAAAATAGGGCATAAAGATCTATCAGATTTAGTGGTGTTGTATTTTAGAAAATTAGAAAATATGAAAAGAGGAATAAGTCATATAAATGATTTTTTTATTTATTTATTTTTTTATTTTTAATTTTTTTTTTATTATTAGATTAAAACCAATATTTTTAGCTTTTCCACTTTTTTTATTTGACCAGCGACCGGGTTTCGTTCTATCAATTTTTCATTTTATTGTGTCTATTGTATTGTACTGTTTCTAGGGACCAACGTCATTAATTTATTATTTACTATACGCATTCATTATCATTTTAAAGATATATAAACTGAATATGCTATAAGTCCTTGTACATAATAGGCACGGAAATTTTTTTTAGACAACTAATTAATATTTAAAACAAAAACGAAAAAGTAGTCACATCTCTATTTTGGAATAAATGTTTATCAATGGGAATGAAGTAGATACGTATGGAAGCGAAGCATGGAGTTGGCAAAAGAAGGATGAAAGCAGACTGAATGCAGTCGAAATGCGATCCCTCAGACGAATGTGTGGCAAAACGATGTTTGATAGATGTTCGAATGATGAAATAAGGAAAGAATGTAAGGCTGAGATAAGCATTATCGATAAAATTAAGAAAGGTGTTTTGAGATGGTTTGGACATGTGGAGCGTATGAGTGAAGAAAGAACGGTTAAACCAATTTATGGGGCGAATGTAGTTGGAAAAAGAAGCAGAGGACGACCGAGGAAAACTTGGCACAATCAGGTATGTCAAATACTTGAAAGCGGCCGGGTCAGGAGTCGTAATAATCGTCGGGTATGTATGAGGAGATGCATGAATGTAGAAGAGGCAAAGAATGTTTGCAAAGACAGAGTGGTGTGGCGTTTGATTCTCTCTGCCTACCCCTGCGGGGAAGCGGCGTGATGGTTAGTTAGTTTTTTTTTATGAAGTAGATTTTCCAAAAGGCATAACTATAGGCAGATTAGACTTGAGAATTTCAATGTGAAACAATATGTGCTAATACTGTCTAATAGTAATTAACAGGAATATATTACATGAACATTAACATATTTTAAACACCAAATCTTTCTTTAGTTAACGAAAATGCAGAATTTTTCTTTGTTATACTGCAAACTTTAAATGTGCAAAGTATCCACCATACATTACTTGTGGACAGGAAATGGTATTTTCAAAAGTGATCACATTATTTCAGATCATATCACAACTATGATCGATCAGTCGATCACGGAACAGTTTTTCGGAACCCACGCCACACGACTGATTTCAAAACAAAAAATCGTTTACCAGATAAAAATTATTTGTATGAAGATATTGTTACTTCACAGGTAAATGTCGTGACTTTTATTGTTTGCGAATTCAAATTTATGTGCACGTTTGCTCCAAAATGCAGGGGATATATAATAATATACATTTTTAAGCAAATACAACTATGTTTCTTACTTCAACATTATGTATTTATTATATAAATGGTAAGACAATGCACGAACTTCGTACTGTTTAAATTATTTGCATAAACGAGATTTTTGACCTTTACGTACTAAGGTATTATTCAGAATGAGGAAAATGACACACGAAAGTTCATATGTCATAGGTTAAGACACGATTTCATAACATGTTTTTTTTGTATAAAATTTTCGGATAAACCCGCTTCCTTAGTAAATATTTAAACGCAATGGTACCTTATAATTACTGTGTAGTAAATAAAATGAAATAAATAAATATATTTAATATATAATATAATATAATAAATAAATAAAATAAATGTGATCTGTTACTCAAGTGTGGTGCATATTATTGCAAATGTAGTGCAAATGGTGAAATGGGGTTTAAATGTGGGGTAAAAATTCTCTTTTTAACGACGATTGCTATTGAGTTAGAATATTTACCTCAAATTCACTACCTCAGATTCAACCTCAAATTTTAACTATGAATGGGGAAGACGCGAAGAATGTTTGCAAATACAGAGTGGTATGAAGTTTTATTTTCTCTGCCTGCCCATTCGGGGAAGTGGCGTGACGATTTATTAGTATTTATTTCAGTTTGAGCTCTCTAAGTTTTAATGCTTAGAAAGTATTACTACACACGTATCAATTTTCATGACAATTTTTTTCAAAATTACATATGTTATGCATATATAATACACGCATCTCCCCGATCAAAAATTCCTTACTGCAAATGTAACATTAGAAACAAAACGCCTTTTAAAATATTTTGGTATTGGCAAAAAAAAATACTAACAATGTTTTAAAAAATCGTGTATGCAAAATAAATAAACTCGATTTTTTATTCAAATATTTAGACTCGTATAATATTTTCCAATGCTAGTTATCCAAGCGTAGGGCTAACCATCCTTTCTTCGTGAATTTAGCGATCAAAATAACACTGCACCATTGGGTATGGACAAGCGGTAGAAGGAGAAATGAAAAAAAAACGCAAAAATATATTGGATGAAAAATATTGATTGTTATGTTGATAAAGTGGTGAAATAAATAAATTATCTGCGTCAGTAAGCTTTTAAATTGGGAGCCTTACAACATAAATTATGGTCTTTTTTGCTTCAAATGTCCACAATGTCGCAAAATTGCAAAAAAATCACTTCTTGGTACCAGGATTACAGCATAAGAAGATGAAAGGATGATAACAATAATCGATGTCGACATGTTCCACGCGACCTACGACACAGTTACTTGGTGACCACACCTCATGAGAAACGATGATGTCTTGTTACCTCGCTGATGAAATTTACATTCTCAAATTTACCTTAAAATCGGTCATTGTGTTGTGAATTCCATTATGATGTTGCGTTGGATGATATATTGGGAATTATTGGTAATCAAAGTGTGTTTAAATGCAAATTATGTACCAACATTTATATCACAAAAATAATCCACGAAATTGAATGGAAGCTGGAAAAAATGTTTTATAAAATTTCATCACTATCTTCCATATGTACCATTTGACTTTAATTTTATGTTTAATATGTATACCTTTTGTAATGAATGCATGAGTCACTGTTTTAAATACAAAATACATTTTATTTAGCTTACAAAAACATAAAAATACAAAGACATAATTTATAAATATAATATAAAAATATACGACGTATATTTAAAAAAAAAATGTATCACCGAATTTATATCGTTGAAAAATTATGTCAGAAAAACTAATTTTCATCATTTTATGTATTCAATGTTCGATTTTTTTAAATTAAATATTTGAAATGATGATATTTCAGGCAGTGGCGTGCACAGACAATTAGGTTAGGCAGTAGAGGTAAGTAGTAAGGAAAGCTAAGTACTACCTACTAGGGTAGGCAGTAGAGTTAGGTAGTAAGGTAAGCTAGGTACTACTTACTAGGGTAGGCAGTAGAGGTAGGTAGTAAGGTAAGCTGGTACTACTTAGTAAGGTAGGGTAGGTACTGGTTGCGTTTTTATATGTCACGTGGATAAGTTAGGATAGGCACTGCTTTTCTGCATAAATGGAAGGCACGCCATTCAGGGTAGTGTTCGATGTATTCATACGTTATTGAAGGGATCTTAACGAAGAAGTGACACATTAAACACTTGTATTCTTGAGTATTCCCATAATTGTTTACTTAATTTTTTCGGCTTTTGTCATTGGATAAGTGATTGTAAAATAAATACATTTAAAAGGTTTTCCTACAGTTAAAACACTCAACAACCTAAAACTACTCACATTAGTTCATAAAGCCTTAAAACTTGCAAACAGTTATGTTTCAGCAATTTTTGTGTATGTAAAACATTTAAAAAATTTTAATGTTAAATTTAAATTGACCAAATTTACCGTAAAAATCATTTTTGATATTTAAAATCATGAAAGTACGAATGTTTTTTTTCAGCAAAAAATCATTTGTAGAATATTTATAGATATAATAAAAAACTTATATTGATGTTGACAAATAAAATAATGTTTTAAAATAAATATAGATTTCTCCTCTTTAATTCCTTAAAAGCTGACATATCACATCGTCTTGATTCATAAAAAAATGTTTTAATTAAGTATTTTTTTAAGCTGTCTTATATTAACCGAATAAAATAACTTTGGCCTAACGATATCGTAATTTGTAAGTATCTAATTTTTACTTACCAAAAAAAGCTCCAATTTTCCCATTATTTCACCGTTTCTATTGTACTCAATAAATTCTAAACCATACCTGTAAAAAAAAAGAAAAAAATATATTAGTCTAACAGATTGGTTATTTCTTAAATATTTTATTTACATTATAAATGGTGGAATATATTCTACGAGGTAAGAATGACGTTTTCGGAATTTTTATTTTTAAAACAATTATTGAAATAATAAATATAATTTATGTTCTTGTATTCGTGTTCTTATTTTCAAGAATCAATTATTCTTTTTCACTCATACACAATTGTGTAATGAATTGTAAGTACAATAAAAAATAATAATACAATCTGCAAACATATGTAGCATTGTACGCCAGTTAACAACATTTAAGTACACTTTTATTTCAACCTTAATTGCGTTAGACATTCAAATTCGATCGTAAATATGTATTTAGACATTGTTGGCTCTTAGTTAAAAGTATCACGTGTTAATTTGTCGTTAAAGTAACGTAATTCACGTCAGATTGGCTTTATTTCAATCCACGTCCCCGAATGATTAGTGTCCAAGGCGATATCGAGTGTTCTGCGTTCGCCCATACTAGTTTCTAGATTGGGTAACACTGTTTCTCCGACAATGAGGCCATGCAATGCGTGCGAGCGGTCGCTAACTTTATCTCAATATTTATGTAAATCGCCATTACTTTGCGTTCCTGTAAGGCGCCAAATATTTATGATAAAAAAATCTGTAGTGTGGAATTTATGAAGGTAACTAGACGTTGAAGCAACATTTCTTAAGTATGTATTTTTTTAAAATTTTAAAAGGGCCTAACATGAGTCTTATTTGTACTTGATCGAGCTTAATGTGGAATTGTAATATTTTTAAGAAAATGGTAAAAAATAATTAGAAATTACATGTTTTATCTTAATAAAACATATTTTTTATTACAATTTGACATAAAAGTGCAGTGAATCTAAATGATGTTACAATATACTGAACAAATGATAGTTATGTTAGGAAAAAAAAATTAAATGTGTTATTGAAATTTTTCTAAACACTCTGGTCACAATGGTACTTCGTTACATCGTTTGGTAACGTATCGAGTTTCCTCCTGTAAAAGTTTTTTTATAGATCTCATTTTGAGTGATCAAAGAAGCCTTAGTGTAGTTAACCGTAATATACTTATTTTTAAACAATTCAAACGTACTTTCAAACAATTCAAACGTACTTTCAAACAATTCTATGCAAAAGAGACCAAGCTCTTGTACTTGGAAACTGAGTTACATGCACTATTTTTTTAAATGAATATAACCAAACATATAAATCAATACCATTAATTTTATTACATGAACAATCAAATTGAATCAGACTGAACCACACCAACGAGTGGTCGGGAACAGTTTGTAATAAATCAAATAAAAAAATAACTTTAGTTAAATTTGTGTTTCAACGAATTAAGTTATAATTTTTTTATTACAACTATAAATGTAGTTATATTGATAAATTCTTATTGAAATTATATTCAGTAACTTTAATTTGCTCTCAAATTAAAAAAAATGTGATCTTACAATTTTTATAAAGTTTTAAATACATGAAATATAACCAACAGTTTTGTAATGGCCCTGCCATTTCTCATTCGCACTTTTATTGTCCTTTTTTAGAAAGTCGAAGGACTCGTCATTTGCTTGCAATATGTTGTCCGGCCTTTGGTTCGACATGCGTTCCCATGGCCATAAATTGGTACAGCATTTTATGATTCTCTACCCTAAAGCATGAGAGTTTTTAACATAGTCTAATTTGG
Organism: Brachycentrus maculatus; assembly: GCF_059751285.1. Lineage (NCBI taxonomy): Eukaryota > Metazoa > Arthropoda > Insecta > Trichoptera > Brachycentridae > Brachycentrus > Brachycentrus maculatus. Next base: position 959,617 of record NW_028280759.1, on the reverse strand, counting down.
TATTTCGTGAGAGTCGGGTGTAACATAACTTAACAGAGCTGTTTGGAAACACATGAGTATTGACTGCCGTGTTGTTGTTTTTAAATAAACAAATATATAAATAGTCAAAACCGTGTTATTATTTAATACTCGCTTCAGTCCAACCTACCTCCTGACAAAAAGGGGACTAAAGTGTCCTGTTTAATAGGGACGTCATCAAGTGCACGCGTACGCTGATCACAAAGTGTCGTCGCGCACGCGACGCGTCCGTCATAACATTACAGTTTTTTATTACATAATTTTGATTTGTTTCATAATGTACAATAATAAAAACAATTCAAGTTATTTTTTTACCCATTTAATGTAGAATAAATTATTTTAAAGCACTCAAATAAACCTAGTTGCATTATTGCTTTTTATACGCCTCGTTTATGACTTACATATATCTGAATTGCTTCATAACCAATGACTGATTTGAACATAATAAATTAACCTTTATTCGCTGCTTCCGTTAAAGCTTAATACCTACATTATCTGGAGCAAATGTTTACATTAGTTTTGCTGTGAATCTAGCAGGTGCAACACATGACCGGATTAAGGGAGAAAAAGCAAATTGGATAGAAAACAACATAATGAGTTATAAGTCGTAATCAATGACCATTTTTGTGATAAATCATTAAATACACCTCCGTAATATAATGGTTAACACATTTGATTACTTAGATGGGGGTTCCAGGTTCGATTGCAAAGTTTTTTTTTACTGTAATATTTATTTAATATTACTCTGGACATCTTCACCGTAAGACTGATCCCCTTGTCTTCATATAATTACCGATCAACTTATAATCGGATCAATGTGTTGAAGTTCCCTATGCACTTTTGGGTTCGGATAACAGGCAGTTGCAGTAGCAGTAGTAATCGTTTATAGTTTCAAAAAAATAAGAACATTTTAACAGAAGTTTTCCAATGGAGCATAAAATGATGTCCGCGTTCTTTGCGTTTTTTTTAAAGATCGTAACACTTTGTTTTACAATCTACCTGGTTCCGGATTCCATTCTAGGAAAATAATATTGTAGTATAATTTATATTTGAACACTCATTTGATGCTTTTTTGTTATTTATTTATTTAATTTATTGTATTACTGAGAAGAAATATCTTCCAACCTACCAAAAGCAGATTTATGATACTCGTCAAAGTTTGAACCTCATGCAACAATTTGAAGTTAGAGAGCAGATATGTAGTGCTTGTACGTAGGTACATGGAAAAAATTGTAATGAAAAAAAGTGAAATAAATTAAGAAAAAAAACATTAATTTCAGTATTTATGAAGAATTAATCAAAAATATTATGTTGATGAAACTGACAATTGATGAAAACAATGAGACAAAGGAAGAAGGATCTGTTAAACAATTGAGGGAAGAGAGATAGAGGAAGTCAAAAACAAGAAGTAATTCACGGACAAAAACAATTATGAATAAATATTTAAAATGAAATAGGCAGTCCAAATCTAACAACATTTTATTTAATTTTTTTTTAAATATACTTAATATTTTTCAAATGGAGAAAAAAACCTTCAGGTTTTACCTAAAAAGATCTGTTGCACAGTAAAAAGTTCAATAAGTGGCTTGATATTTATTTTTAATGCATTGTATTATATTTTTAAACTTTAAAAACGTTCTCCGGAAAAATCAAGTTTTTTTTATTTATGACGTTCTTGAAAGGAGTGAGCGATATATGGTGTTTAAAAATGATGCGGAATGCATCGAAACACGTGTCATAATAGACTTTAATAAATTGTGGTATTCACCAAGTAAAATAAAATAAAAAATGGATAGGTTTGACCACAAAATGACTGCCGAATCAATTAATAAGATCAATTATTCACCTTTAAATCAAACAACTCGACTAGCTAGCTTCATTCTCTTTTCTTACAACATAAAAATTTTCATACGAAAAAAAATGTGCACCTTTTCTTTTTATATCTCAAATAATCTGAAATAAAACGCCTCTTATGTGCAGCTTGTCCGTCTCTGACGAGGTACTTCACCACGAGCCGCCATTATGCAACTGTTACACTTACAATAGTAATGAAAATTGCCGCATTATAAGAGACAAACGAGAAAAAGGCACCTCGCTCATTAATCACGGTCCGATATTTAGGTATTTGACCAGAGGCGCACATTTCAATATCACTGCACGGTTTCGGTGAGATAATGCGTTTTTAACGTTATACTTTACGATCTCTTTCGATAAGCGATACATTCGTACTTGATAAGTGAGAAAATATTAATGAGATTCATACATCATCGGCGCAAATCAAATAAAGCAATATCGATTTAATTAAAATCATGGATGAAATTAATTTTTTTTAAAAATACTGTTCAATATTTACTTGTGAAGCACATATGGGGGCTGGACATATGGCAACATTGGAGCACAGTATTTCAATTGCCAGCGAGCTGATTCACTTATATCATCTCTTCAGAATTACACCATATTTTTTTACAATACGCCAGACAGGGCAATTCAGACCTATTGCTTTTATTGCATCTTTTTGTGCAATCCTTAGTGCATGTTGGTCTTCGGGTGGATGAAAATCGCATGTCATTAACATTTTGGGTAGTTGTGAGTGTGTGAATAGCGCTATATTTCTTACAATACGTCAGACAGTGCATGCAGACCTAGGTGTTTATTGCATGTTTTTGTGCAATCCTTAGTGCACGTTAGTCTTCGGGTCGACCAAAAGCGCATGTGATTAACATTTTGGATAGTTGTAAGTGTGTGAATATGTTATGTGTTTTACAATTCGTCAGACAGTGCATGTCAGACTGAGGCTTTTATTGCATGTTTTTGTGCAATCCTAAGGTAGATGAAATGATTATTTGCCGGGATTAATATTTTGAGTAGTTGTAAGTGTGTGAAAAGTGCTATGGTAGTGACGTGCAGTATTATTTGCATGCTGTTGTAGTAATTGTCCTGACGAAGAGACGGGTACATCTCGAAACCGCCAGACAAAAATCTCGGTGAGTGGTTATATATTAACATTACTAACATTTTCGTAAAAAAAATGTTGTTTTTCATTGCCTATAGGTCGTTAATTCTACAGAAGATATAGACATCTTTGTTTCTGCTTACACGACTAATCGTAATTTCTAATCATTGTGCTATTATATGCGGTCGATGATGATGATTACCTTTTGGTTTTCCAACCCGTATATTTTCAATTAGTTAAGATTGAAGTTTCGATGATTTATGTTCAAATTACACACTTTGATCACCAGAGTTAACCACAATCATTTATAACATTTGATAAATCACTACGGTTTCTGTATTAGTTCGCAAGTATGTTAGTTAGATAACAGAATTGTTGCATGCAATGATACGAGGTTGACCTGCTTCTGTCAAAGGTGTAATCAGAAATAGCAAATAGATGTGTATCAATACTTAACTGCGTTAAAAAATTGAGGTGGATACATTAAAACATAAAGAATATAGATTTAATGTATATTTATATATTTATATATATATATATATATATATATATATATATATATATATATATATATATATATATATATATATATATATATATATATATATATATATATATATATATATATATATATATATATATATATATATATATATATATATATATATATATTTATATATATATATATATATATTTATATATATATATACATATATATATATATATATATATATATATATATATATATATATATATATATATATATATATATATAAATATATATATATATATTTATATATATATATATATATATATATATATATATATATATATATATATATATATATATATATATATATATATATATATATATATATATATATATATATATTATAATATGTCCGCCTCCGTAGTGTAATGGTCAGCACGCTCGGCTACCGTTCTAGAGGTCCCGGGTTCGATTCCCAAGGGGGGTAAAATAAATATAAGTGATTTTTTCACTGTAATATTTATTCAATATTACCCTGGACTGGTTGGTACCTGAAGCGGAGGGCTGATCACCTTTCCTTCATGTGTAAAACTATCAAGATAACACTGCGTTTATATGACGTAGTGCCCTATGCACCATTGAGGTGCATAGGGCACTACGTCTAAGCTTTTTAATAAAACAAACTGCCACAAAGCTTTTTAATAAAACAAATTTTTTTTAATTATTATTTTAATAAAATTTATATCAACTTTTCCCATGATTTTGGCGAATAATATAATAAAGATTGTAATTACGTAACCGCAAATTTTGTTATGTACAATTGATTATGAAAATTAGAAAATATATATACATCCATGTAAAAAAGTGCTGGAACGCTGTTCTACCGCGTTACATGAAAAAAAAACCCAGAAAATAAATGTCCAATTATGTTAGAGTGGGTTCGAACCGAGAGTCAAAGTTTCTCCACCATACCACTCTACCATACCACTATACCTCTCTACCACTCTACCACTCGAAAAATATCTATATTATGAGTGCACTGTCGTGGGTGTATGTAGGTCAAAAATGCATTCATGCTATCCACACTGCGAGCAGCAGACAAAGAAAACATTTGCGTAGGGCATTGATATGTGCTTCACGCGGCATGCATGAGTCCTTTCCATAGAACCGACAACACTCAAAGGTTCTCAGTTGTCATAATTACTTAACAGACACACGCTAAGAATAAAGTTAATAGAAACACAGTTGACATTTGAATATTACTGCATCAGCGCGGTGCATGATGCTCGAATATTTATCGTTCCCAAAGCTCTTTGTTCTTCTCTGGCGTGCTGATATTTGCATTCAATCAGACATTTTCCATCGTCTATTACGTGAATTCCGCTATTGAAATAACGCTTCTTTTCGACAGAGATTGATTAGGTAGGAAATATTACAAGTCCGCCTCCGTAGTGTAGATACTGCGCTGGAGGTTTTGGGTTCGATTCTAAGGGGGATTCAATTCTTAACTGATGGTGCAGCAGAACAATTCCAAATCAATCAAAATTACAAAGAACGATTTTATACAAAAGCGCACATATAAAGCTTTAAAAAAATTAACTTAACTGTTTAGTTATATACTAATATTGTATACCATTCGTAGGGTGAAAAGTCTAGTGTTTGATTGTTAATAATGAACTGGTGAAATTAAAACCATGAAAAAATGATATTATATGCTCTCTCTCTAAAAAAATGTATAAGGAAATAATGCGGAATGAATCTCATCTATGTATGTTATGTCCAATTGGTGAAATCTACATATAATATATACCTCACAAATTCTCAACTGATTGATGGCTACACCATCAGTCAACATTCCACATCTACTAAAATAACAACTACTGAACGAAAATAACCTTACAAGAGTGCATACATAATTTTTTTGAAATAATTTAATATGTATGTTCAATTATGGGGAGAATGGTGAACTTTACACAATTTAAAAAATGATCACTTAAGCCACGTAAATATCAAATCGTAGATCCTGGAATGCTTAGACTTCCAATTTTTTTCGAACAACAACGAAACATGCTTCGTCTTTCATTCTTCGACAGTATTTTTTTTATTTAGATCAGTGGTTCCCAATTAGTTTTTCCTGCGTACCACTTGAAGAAAGACCCCCCTATAACGCTTAGTGCAATTACACTGATCGAATAAAAATACATTGTTTTTTACTGATTAAATTATCTAAGTTAAGAGATTGTCGCGCGTACTCCTTGATCCCCCTCTGCACACCGCTAGGAGTATGATTCTGCAATCACTTTGTGGTAAAATCTATCCATTGTTAATTAATGTTTTACTTAGTAAATACCACTATTTCTTAAAATCTACTGTGACACAGATAAGAAATAAAAATAAAAAATAAAAATATGAAACAGCTCCTACCCCCTCTTCAATCTTCAACGTCCCAAGGACCCAACTCTAAAATTTAGAATTAGCTTCACATACGGTGTTTGAAAATGATGCGGAATATATCGAAATACGTGTCACAGTAGATTTTAAGAATAGTGGTATTTACTAAGTAAAACATTAATTTAAAAAAATTATAATCCCGATAAATCCTTCACAACACCATACAGGTGTGTTATTTGCTATGTTATTTATTCTGACATTGAAATTTTGGTTCAATCAATTATTATTAAACTAATATATGCTTTTACTTTCAAAATTCTTGACCCATCGCTGTCAGGTATTATTCCTATAATCATACACCATATTTGTGAATCTCAATGCGATTATCGCTAGAACGTATTGGGATTTTTCAGTATGCAAAACGCCTCATTAAAATTTCTATGTAATCAGTCACTCGATTCATTAGTACGTTGAAAAACTTGCAGAGAATATTGTGGCAATTCGTGATGTATAACTTGTTTCATCGAATTAGAAGTCAATTCAATAGAGTTTTTGTGGATATTTTTAAATGAACCCAAAAACTCACCTGTGCATAGGTTGCAATCAATCACCGTTAATAATAACTAAGTAATATTTGAATTTATCATGAAATAAATACAAATTATTAATTGAATATTATTCGATCTAATAACTCGTTATTTCACAAGTAATATTACATATTTTTCGAACTGTGGTGTTTTGTTTTAAACGTTTTATAAATAGTATTTATCACATACAAGGTGCTCGTGAAGTACAATTTGTACATAAATTCAGCTTTTGTAGGTAAAATAGATACTGAGTGGCAGGCTTCTGAATGAAACTGGTCAGAAACTCATCATAAAGCTGGTTAATGAGCACATATAGCTCACTCCTTTCAACAACGTCATATATCAAAAATCGCAAATTTTTAGCTGTGCATGTTTTAGGAATGCCCAAAAAATTTACTTTATCTATATATTTTTAACTTAATATTTACCCGCTACAGGGCGGAAAGTGTTTTTTTTTGCATTTTGAAGAAAAGGTATGGTTTAATTTATTTTTTTAATATAATATACTTAATATTTTTCAAATGGAGAACAAACATTCAGGTGTTACCTAAAAAGATCCGTTGCACAGTAAAAAGTTCAATAAGTGGCTTGATATTTATAACATATTTTATTATATTTTCAAACATTAAAAACGATCTCCTGAAAAATCAAGTTTTTTGATAGGAGTGAGCGATGTAGTGATTTTATTAACTTTTTTAATGGTGATCTGATCTTTGAATTTCCTCCACTTTGATGGTTTAAAAATACGAAATAGGAAATAATTTTGTTAGGAAAATAGATGAATTTCCCTAGGAAACTTCAACCTGCTTTTAACTGAAAGTGAAAACGCATTTGCATTCAAGATTCTACCAGGGAAGCATGATTCATGAGGCGTTTCCTTACTACGAAGGTAAACCTGTTACTATTGAATATTATATTCGAAACGGGTTTACCAGCAATGCGGAATTGGCGGTAACAACTCACTTTCATCAGACCAAATGTCCCGAGTTCTACATCATACCCTTGAGATGTTCTCCTCCTTGGTGAATTGTACCTCAACGGCCTTGTGGACTCCTCTCTTGGTGAAATCCCGATGGCTTTGGGTTCAATTTTGTGATTTATTCAAACCAACGTAAGCCATTAACAATATTATGTAAATAGAGGCGATATAAAGTTCATACAAATTACAATAACATGACATATGTTATATAAAATCATGCTGTATCTTGTATGTAAACTCAAATAGAAAAATCATACATTTATGTTACTTCATTGCTAACTTAGAATCATTGAATTGTATAAAGTCACGCTTTTAAAGAGATAACGAGTGTTTTTGCTTAGAATGCACTCATGAATTACATGACATTATAGTAACTTTAAACACAAAGAATAAACCCACTCACAAGCAGGAATAGACTATGAAATTTATGAAGTTGGTGACTAAGTAAGAATATGATAAGCGGTGTTGCAAAAGCCAACGATGGCAACCCCATCTGTCGAACGTAACAGCAACACACGCAATACTAAACATTGATCATTTTGGACAACTTTCTTCTTGATATCTGCAGTCATTAAACATTTTTATTATTTTTTATTGCATTGTTGTTTCATAGATTTTCTCGTTATTTCTCGAATATTCTCGTTATTACTCAAGAATAGTGAAATTAAACACATTGAAAATGTTTTCTATCTGCTTTCTTTCTTTTCCAATTAATCAAAAGACACTTGGCCAGGCATAGCTAGTAAATAATAAACCTTAATAGACAAACTATTTACTTTTTTGGACTCCACCAAACTTTACTTTTATTTATATACATATAAATTTTAAAAGTATATCAATTTCAGATGAAAGATTTATCGTTTTTACATGAAGGAAATTGAAGTCTGAACTTCCCAGGCCGTAAGGGCTGGGATAATCAAACTTCCGTTTTCCTTCATATAAAAACAACGATAAATGTATAAAAACAACGATAGATTTCATTGCAAGTTGAGACACCTATAAATATGCAACTTCTGCAGGCTTCCATACTATATATTTTTTTAAAGATCCGATTACATTATCTGGATTTAAGACACAGTTTCACACTTTGTGCACGTAATTGGCCAAATTCTTAGACGATGTAGTCACAAAGTACCTGCTTGATACTGAAACAGGTGTTTTGGTCGTCATGTCGAGTCGACGAAGGATTATCAAACAGGTACTGCAATAGACAATGTTAAATATAATTTATATTCAGGACACAGCATACGGATACCGAGCCTTCTGAAATGTGAACCACTTTGCAGTTTCCTTTAATAGCTTGTGAAAAAATGAATTAAATAAAACCTGTCTTGCCTTGCTATAAATTTGTAGACATGTGACGCTTAGCATGCCTTTTGTTCTATATCAAGTATAATAAATAAATTTGAAAAAAAACATGTGATATATACCACGTTGCAAGTGTCTGCCAAATTAGCGACAATTTTACCTCTTTATAAGCACAAAGGTATATTTCAACATCGTTTATGTATGTATGATAATCAATGATGATACTTATTTGTGTTTTCATGGTAGAAGTAAAGAAAATGTTAGAAGATGCTTTTTTGATATGCACTGAACTAACCAAATTTAGCGAAAATGTACTTCGTTATATACCATACACAAAGAGGTGCATTGCAACATCGTATATGTATCTTTGATAATCAATGATGATGCTTATTTGTGTTTTCATGGTAGATGTAAAGAAAATGGTAGAAGATGCTTTTTTGATATGCACTGAACTAACCAAATTTAGCGAAAATGTTACTTCGTTATACACCATACACAAAAAGGTGCATTACAACATCGTTTATGTATCTTTGATAATTAATGATGATACTTATTTATGTTTTCATCGTAGATGTAAAGAAAATGTTAGAAGATGCTTTTTTGATATGCACTGAACTAACCAAATTTAGCAAAAATGTTACTTCGTTATATACCATACACAAAAAGGTGCATTGCAACATCGTTTATGTATTTATGATAATCAATGATGATACTTATTTATGTTTTCATCGTAGATGTAAAGATAATGTTAGAAGATGCTTTTTTGATATGCACTGAACTAACCAAAATTAGCGAAAATGTTACTTCATTATGTATGCAAAGGTGTATGCAACATCGTTTATGTATCTTTGATAATCAATAATGATACTTATTTATATTTTCATCGTAGATGTAAAGAACATGTAAGAATATGCTTTTATGATAAGTCACTCAATTTAAGCAAAATTTTAGATTAGAGCAGTTTACTATTTAGTCAGCGATTTGTTGATTGAGAATTTTTAGGTGATTATATACGAAAATTTACGTACTGTCCAATAATTAGATTATCTGAAACTTCGCTTTAAATATATCTTAAAACGGAGGTTAAGATGTATAATTTTAGATTTGTTTAAAAACAAAATCACAAAACATATTGAATCTGGTTTTTATTTTGGAATATACTTTTCTGTGCTTCTGTGTTCTAGATTTTTCATTGCAAAAACTATCCTCATATATTTTTTCCCATTTTATGATATATATGTATATATATATATATATATATATATATATATATATATATATATATATATATATATATATATATATATATATATATATATATATATATATATATATATATATATATATATATATATATATATATATATATATATATATATATATATGTATATATATACACATATATAGTATTTCTATTTTAGTTCTGAGTTTTAAAACCATTTTCTTGCTAATATCACCCACCATAGGTTTATATAATAGTAAATGTTTTTGAGTTAAACCTTGCAGTTTTAACTATGGCGTTTATAATTACGTGTTATCTAATCTAAATACAGGATAAATGATTGGTTATTGAATAGTTATTATTATTTTCGCAAAACGGTATTCATGCACTAAGGTCGGTCATTGCTTTTGGTATAATTAATTTTAATCATTCTCGCATGTCGTACCTTCAAGGCAAACTTAATTTAAACTGAAATGTGGTTCAATACGAGTATAGAGCAATGTCCTTATTAACAGGACCTTCGGAACGAGACTCAAGACGGGAAAGGCTGTAATGTGGTATATAAGAAATATGGAAGGAGTTGTAATAAACTTAGGACTTAGGTTGTCAGAACCTGAGTCGGAGTTAGAGGAATCAAAGCATGTATGATTTTTCAACTAACCAATTTTGATTTTACAAATATTTTGAGTGTGTTCAAAACTTCACAAATCTAGGTTTAAGCACTAGGAACTTATTTGTTTTGACATCTCAACCAATATTATTTTATATATCTCAACATAGATGACGAAGAATATGGAAGTCTGGGTTGCAACACGGCTTGCAACTTATCATAGGCTAGTTTAAATGATCACTTTATATGCGTGTAACATTCACCACTCTACCCATGATTGACAATCACACTACTCAAATTTCGGACGTTGTATATAGAATAGTAAACCCCCCATAACGTTGAGATAACTACCGCATTATCGAAGGGAGGTTAATGTTTTTAAATTGTATTTTAATTTTAAATGACTCATTACCTACAGTTATTTCTGCTGTTTAAAATGTAAAAACACAAAATAAAACATTAACCCCTTATACTGTTCCCCGCGTTAACTATCTCAACGTTAAAGGGGGGAATACTTTATATCTTTTAATCGACACCTTCTTTAACTTGCGAGTTATCGATACTATCTAAGGTTGAGTTGAGTAAGTTTTTTTTAGTAAGCAGAAACTATACGAAATGTACGTAGGATCTTTCTCAAATTATTTTACAATCTATATAAATTTCCATAGTATTTTAACATACTACCAATCTATGAATCTATGTATTTTTTAAACATTGATCGTTAAAAATGCCGTAACATGACAAAACGACTGTTAAATATACACAAAACCAGTCTCTAAACGTAATTTTGTGTTTTTGTTTCTGATATTTAAAAAAGGATGACATCTGGTTATACAAAAAAAATTGTGTTGTAACTCATGATATAGTTAGTGACTGTTATGTTCACGCCTTATCCACACGACTACTCTATTTCAATAAATTAATCCTTTATAATAATTTTTGTAATCCATACGTGTATAAATGTTTAATGTGTATCGAAATGTAATTTTAATTAATTTGAGATTTATTATGCCAAATTACATGATCAGCACTTACATATTCCCATTTATTTATTTATGTATAAAGTTTTATGATTTTTTGCACGAATGCGATAATTCATATACCAGACTCGAGGATCGAGAGATAAAGTATATCTGGAGCAAGAGATAATTAAGATAATTTGGACCAACTCTGAGTGGTGTGAAAGTTATTTTAAATACCAGTAAATCATTATGAAGTACATTGTTCGATTTGTTAATACAATCAATATGAATGTTTAATGGTACCTCTTGGACACACGATTTACATTTTATTTTTATATGCAATACTGAGCAATATTTATTATAAGGATAAAAAATATGAAAGAATTATATCAACAGTTTTTATCTTATTCTGGATATCTATGACAATATTAATTAACAATGTTATAATATGAGTGGTATATTCCGGCTCCGTAGTGTAATGGTCAGCACGCTCGGCTACCGTTCTGGAGGTACCGGGTTCGATTCCCAAGGGGGGTAAAATAAATATAAGTGATTTTTTCACTGTAATATTTATTCAATATTACCATGGACTAGTACCTGAAGCGGAGGGCTGAACACCTTTCCTTCATGTGTAAAAAAGATCAAGATAACACTGCGTTTATATGACACAGTGCCCTATGCACCATTCGGGTGCGGATAAGGGTTTTATTTTTATTATATTTTTAAAAAATAGGAAAATGTTTGAAAAAGTATAAAATAATACTAGTGTGTTTTTATCCATATCATTTTTATTTATTTATTTATTTGTTATTTGTGGAATAAAATGTCGGATTAAATATAACAAGAAAACACTTGTAAAGCAACACGTTTTAAGTTTATTAGTTTCGAAAACTACAGATATTTTCATCAACAAGTGTTATTACAAATAGTTTATATTTTCACTTGTTGATGAGAACTTTCCGTAGTTTTCGAAACTAGTCGTGTTTACATGAATAAGTTCAGAAAATGATTCATTTAAATTTTGTCCTAAAACCTGCATTACAGTACTTTTTTCTACTCAAAATATTTTGGATAAAACCTTTGGAAGACCATTATTGAAAAGCTTCGAAATCAAAATATTTTTATTTATTTTTATTTCAGCTTTACATGATAAATGCCAGTATTTCTCAAAATCTATTGTGACACGTGTTTCGATGCATTTCGCATCATTTTCAAATAACGAATGTAAAGCTAAGTTTAAATTTTAGAGTTGTGTCCTAGAGACGTTGAAGGACGATGAAGTTATAGGAGCTGTTCTTACAAAATTCGATAAGTTAAATGTTGACTTTTTAAATACTTAGACTGATTTCCAAACTTTAATACCAAACGAATCAAATATTTCACATAGACCAATACTTTTAGTATAATGATTAAAATGTCCTATTTATAGTAACCTTTATAATTCAGACATTTATTTTTCAACAGAATAGGGCATTTCAAAAAAATATTACGTAATAATTTTAAGTATCAAGATCTAACTCAAGGTCTTTTTATTTACGATTATTTCTCGAAAAAAGGATTTCCTTATTTTAAAACAGATTCATATCGATACTTTATTAAATGTTTATATCTGCCATTATCAGATTTTATTATCTTTATAAAAAACTGGTCCAATTTTATCAATATTGTAAGTGCTTTAATTGTGCGGTGGGAAATTTTTATTACAGTAAAGTTTATCGATGTTTGCTGTAAACAAATATACAAAGGCGGTAAAAGCAACATAAAAAATGACATTTATCTTCGAAGGCCGCTAACAATAATATGTAATATTTTTTTTTAATTAATTTATCGCCTTAACTAAACCATTAAATAAGGCTGTTTATTTTTTTAATTCGAAAGTCCGTATTGTAACATTATACAATTATTATTTACACTGTAGTTAATCTTTGTCCGATCCGTAGTGTAATGGTAAGAGCGTTTAGCTACCGCGTTGGAGGCCCCAATATTCGATTCCCAGGGGAGGTCAAAATTAGTATTAGTGATTTTTCACTCTTTTATGTACTTATTATTACCCTAGGCTGGTACCTGAATCGCAGGATTGATCAACTTGCCTTCATGTAAGTAACGATCAAGATAACACAGCGGCATTACGATTGAGTGCTTTATTTACCATTGGATGCTGATTAGGGCTAGAAGAAGAAATCTAGAAGAAGAAATGGAAGAAGAAATCAGAGGAAGACCGAGGAAAACCTGGCACGATTAGGTATGTCAAATATTTGAAAGCGGCCGGGTCAGGAGTCGTAATAATCGTCGGGTATGTATGAGGAGATGCATGAATGTAGAAGAAGCGAAGAATGTTTGCAAAGACAGTGTTCGATTCTCTCTGCCTACCCCTGCGGGGAAGCGGCATGATGGTTAGTTAGTTAGTTTTGAAGAAATCTTTCTAAAACGATTGTTCGAAGCAAAAGTGAATTAAGGAACTAAGGAATTTTCTATAAAAAGGACTTCTCTAAATATAAATACAGGTATATATATATATATTAAATGTATTGACTCATCAATAGTATTTACAAAGCATAAGTTAAATATACAATTGTTAGATATTATCATCAATGACTTTAATAAGAAAAAAAGCCCTTTAAAAAAAAAACACTGAATAATTTTATTACATTTCTTACTTTCAATTAAATTTTTAGTACGAATTCTGACTATCTTACGGTATGATTTTTTTGGTTCGGAAAAAAATTGTATTGTGAATATTTACATTTAACGTTTTGTTATATTTTTATTTAAAAATACATTCATCCGTTCGTCTTATTCCAAATATTAGTGATTTCTTCTTTTTCTCTGCGTATCATGTCGACTATCATTTGAGAGTGATTTTCCCTGTCTTGGGCAGCTCTAAAGAGATTAAAACGAGAGCTCTAAAGAGAGCCATAACGATTCTGATCCCTATTCAATGGATCATTGTCAGACGGGAGGAATATCTAATTTAACATACTCAACCTATAAAGGATTTTATTAGACTCGTTTTGTGTTTATAACAGCCGATATAATCAATATTTTCATTTATCATTTTCTTTTGGAAAATTCACCTTCGTAAATACGTTGTTTCCGTAAGTTGGTAATGAATGACGTCACAGAATCGATAGACTAATTTTAATATTGGTAACATTGCTAAATTATTGGCGGCTCTATTTGTTGATGTCTATGGTCGCTCTCCCACCCCCCCTCCCTTCATATTTGTATAACACAAATGGTAGTGTAGTTGTTAACTTATAATCCGCACTACTACTATTACAGCTCTATAAACCATAGACAATAAACCATATGACGTCATAAAACGTTCGATGACGGAAATTTGATGACGTATGCAAATGCACGTTTTTCGTTTTATTAAAATATCTAATGTTTAAACCTTAATATCTCCCTTAGTTCTCAACAGATTTTAATAAGAAAGTCTTCGATAGTGATTTTTCATCAATATATTAGCCAATAAACCAACATCGTGACAAAAATCTATTTCATATTTTCCAAAGATTCATCATTTTTAATTTCAAATACATGTCCCTTATATTCGTAATTTGTAAATTCAAAAACAGCGGTCAAGAAAAGGGTCAAGCGTAAATTAGCTGAATATCAGAAACGGTATATCTACGCTTAGTTTATTCTCGTCTATAATCGCCTGATAAATTGTGATTCAATTATAACTGCAAATGCCACCGAATGACCTTGCTTTCTCTACTCCACAGCGGTGGTATGTATGTATTTGTCCGAGTGTGAGTGTAAAGGTGTATATTGGTAATACAAGTATAGGCAGTAGGTGCCCAGTGAGTCTATAAAAACACGTAACGCTAAAACAATCATATAGATTTTTAGTAACAACATTTTGAGTGTGTCCAAATACTTGTTCACAAATCTGAATTATCTCCCATTATAGGAGTGATTTTATATATATTTTTTTATATCTATTTAGAAGAAGAATATGGACGTCTGGGCATTTACGGAGCTTATGACCGTCATAATGTTGTCAATAAATTGACTGATCAAATTATAAGCTAAAATAATAAAATGAAAATTATATTTTCTAGCGTTTCTCATGGATATGATTAAAATCTAGGATTTAGACCTCACATACAAATGAAAGAGTTTCTGTTCAATAAAAAGCTATTTTCATGTCATAATAGATGTCAATAGTGAAATTCTAGTGAATCAAGAACTTTGTTTCGAATTTGGCAATATACTCGTATATGTAGAAGCTCCAAGAATTTTAGTAGTGTGGTTGTCAATCATGGGTAGAATTGGTGATTATTACACGCGTGTAAATTGATTACTTAAACCAGCCTATGACGGTATTCTTCTTCAACTATGTTGAGATATGGAACAAAGGAAAAATAAAGGAATGGGTAAATGATCCAGCGTTAATTTTATGAAAATTGTAAAATGTTTATATTCGTATTTTTTTTTCTCCCCTTTGTGTCCATATTAGGTTAAAATCGTTAAAAACAATATAAAAAGGAATAAAAAAAGAACTCCACCGACAAGACACACAAGGTGGCTTGGTGGGTCTCTGCAAAAAATAAAAAAATTCTAATTATGTATACATTGTGATTTAAATAAATGTATACAAATAAAAAAAAATATATCAAAAATAATAGAAAAAATAACTCCTTATTGAATATAATCCATATTTGTGAACAAGTATTTGGAAACATTCAAAATGTTGCAAAATAATCACATACATATACTATACGTAATATTAAACATATATTTTGAGAGTCTGGTGTCCTTATCTGTAGAAATGCTGGACATTATTGGTCACGTATTATCTGTAAATGGCCAAAAGAACCGTAGTAATGGCTTTTATACCGTAAGTCAAAGGTCTCTTTGATCAAAAAATTGAACAGTGCTTAGGGCTATGAGCTTATTGTTGTATAGCTATAAAAAGTAATTTTATCACTCGATTAGAATTTGATCGTGTGGTAAATGCACTAACCTCTTTACTTTATAAATTCATTCATAAAACACACTCATTTATATGAGTATATAAAATAACATAGTACACCATGGCTAAGGTAGCCAAGGCTTTCCTTTAAAAATTTCTTCTTGCATTCCTTTAAATTTTGGATGTGTACAAAGTAAAATTATTCCTTTTATCCTTCATGTCATTAATATAAGCGACCTTTATATTGAGAGCTTTTTTAGTGATTTATCTTAAGTGTGATAATCACTTGGGAATGCTTAAGATGGAATCGGATCAAGCTTCATATAAAAATGTATTTGACATTCCTGTGCACGTGCTTAAAGTATTACAGTGATATCTTGTAGGTCTAGATAGATAGACGGATTTCGAAAACACATCCAAATCCCAAAAAGGACTTTAATAATACTGTTCACAAAGTCTAAAATTTCTAATCGACTATAAAAGGTGTAGAAATGATTATGAGCACCCTGATGTCGAGTGTGGCTTAGAATCAAATATATGTATTACATCAACTCCGTTGTCGACTTTGGCTAGACTTTATATGGCACAAGTTTTAAAATAATATAAATAAATAAATAAACTTAAAATTTTTGTCTGCCTCCGTAGTGTAATGGTCAGCACGCTCGGCTACCATTCTGGAGGTTCCGGGTTCGATTCCCAGGGGGGGTCAAATAAATATATGTGATTTTTTCACTCTAATATTTATTTAATATTACCCTGGACTGGTTCCTGAAGCGGAGGGCTTATCTATCACCTTTCCTTCATGTGTCAAGATCAAGATCAATATCAAGATAACACTGCTTTATATGACGCAGTGCCCTATGCACCATTGGGGTGCGGATAAGGGATTATTATTATTATTAAATAAATAAACACAACTACAATGTTCCAATAATGAACTAATGTGAGAGATCCCTTTTAAAAAATATTTTGTAAATCAATTAAGTAATTGATTTACAAAATAGTAATAAAGAACTAAATTTTACAAACTAAAGAGTTTTAAACAGCTTAAATACTGTCGTTAAGTATTGAATATGTTATTTATTTCGAACCATTTTGAAGTCTATAACAGTACCTACATAAAAGCAATACAATGTCTTATTCCTTAGTTTTGTCTAAAAAAAATGTAGAAGAATAGTTTCAATACAATTATTTTTTACATGTTCATAAAATATGTAAGCAATACATACAATTTTTAAGTAATTATGAAGCATAAATTATGAAGAAATTACTGCTCCATGTACAAGTACCTACGCCTTCTATAAAGGCTCAAGAATTATTTCAATAAATTAATTAATTCACTAAAAAAAACTAATTCTAGTTATTCTGGTTACGAATGTGATTTATATAATGGAATGAAAAAACTCTCTCTCTCTCATAATATCGCGAGCAAGTCTAGTTCAGTAGTAAAATTACCTAATACTGCACCTTTTTGTAGGACTATTATGAGTATCAACTATTGCATACTCGGAAGTGGCGCACTGTTCCAAGTCACGAATTTCAGAATAATATTGGTATCAACATTGCCAGTAGTGAATGAGAAGATATACGACTTGATAAATGCCTATACGAGGCTGAAGAGATTTCATATGCAACACGGGATAATTTGATCTCTCTCGGTATACTAATTCCAAGATTAATGGCTTGTATGAATATTTCGTTTCTCAATGCTGAACATCGTTTTTTTATGTACAGAGACGATTGGTTTACATATAAAGAATACCTGTTCTAATCACATGAAAAGAAATTCAACTATGCATATGATCACATTAAATAATACAGACACTGTCTGAAGAAAAAAAACATATGTGGAAAGAGTACAGTAAAAAATATACAACGAAAATATTTGTTGGTTGAATATTTCTCACGAGAGAGATAGATTTTTTTATGTGAAAATTGTATTCATAATTTTCTTCTTACATTCTGATTTTCCGAATTCGCACCTAGTGGTGCATAGGGTACTGCATTAAATTGATACAAATTAATCGTTAATTACAAGAAGCCATGGTCACCAGTCTTACGCTTGAGGAACCTGTCCACAATAATATTTAATAATTTCAATAATTGATTCGTTAGTCACTTTGCGGTATTATTTATCCATTTTTAATTAAAGTTTTACCTAATAGTAAATAGTGGATTTTCAATGTTGAACTAAAATTTTTAATAAAATTAAATAAAAATTTTAGTAAAAAAAAAATATATACAATATATTTTAAACCCCCGAGTTCAATTCAAATCTACACGAATGAAAAGAAAGTGCTTACAAATCAAATTTTAGAATCAATTGTTTTAATTGAAGTATAATCTAATATAAGCAGTTTTAAGATGAAATATTTAAAAATAATGTATAACAAACACAACTTTTTGAGTGTGACCAAATATTTGTTCATATATTACATACACATGTTGAGATATCAAAAAAATTAATGTAATAAATATAAATAATTTCATACGAAATAATAAACAGATCGTTCGCTCTTGATTTTTTTAATCAAATGATTTACATGCACTAATAAAAAATTCTATGGCGTGTTATCTGTACATCAATATTAAAGGCGCGAAGATAAATAGAATTACACATACTTTTGGGTGGCATTGTCTGTCGGTTTAACGATTATTAAATTATGAGTAATTGTTAAATTTATTTTAAAAAATTCAAAGGCAATATCAAAATATTTTAAAATTCCAACGTTATTTATTATATCGGATACTGACTGCTGATGACGTAACAATCGACTATACTTCATGTGGAGGGATCTAAGACCATCACATATATACAGGTTTTAAAAATGTATGCAATGTGGATATTCAATAATTGGCATAACGGTGAACGTCACACAAGTATATAAAGTGATCGCTTAAGCCAGCCAAATGCCAGGTAACCCCTGAGATGCTCAGACTTCTATCTTCTTTCATATAAAAAGGTAAGAATGATACCTGTTTCATATCAGGTTAAGACTAAAATTAAAAATGCAAAAAGATTTTAATGTTACCTTTATAATAAACCACCCTTTAACGTTAAGATAAGTACCGCTTTATCGGAGAGAACGTTATGGAGGGTAAATGATTTTAAATTTTATTTTTATTTAATAATAAATCATTATTGTCATTTCCAGTGGTTTGAATGTAAAAATATAATTTAAAATAATAACTTTTTATAACGTTCCCTCCGATAACGCAGTACCTATTCTGAACATTATAGGAGGGTTAACTGTTTTTTATTGCAGACAAACAATATGTTTTTAAATCAACCAACTGACTACGTAAAAAAGTGTTACAATGCACAAAATTACATTGTACTTACATACGATAATGATTTTAACACATTGATGACCTTTGACACAAAAAGTAAAAGTTGAATATTCTTGTTAACATTTATTTATTGAGCAAATCGATCACGACGCAAGCAAAAGCACGCGACTTGGGCGGGTCTGCAAGTGTAACCTTATTCAAACTCACGTGTACGTTCAGTAGGTACGTAATTCCATATCTACAATGCATTCACCGACTTTTCAGGACAAAATAATTGTCCCACTCTTATCAGAATTAGACTGCATCAGGTGTTCAATGGGTTAAAATATTTTCTTTTTTTTTTTATATTTTCCTGATTTTTACTAAATTATAATAAAATATATATATCTATAAGTATATATTATAAGTTCATTTATTAGTACCTTACTACGCAGTGAAACGATAATTCCAAAAAAAATTATTGCTTGTGTCTCAACTTCCGATGAAAAATCTATCTTTTTTATGACTAGATGGAAGTCTGCGCATCCCAGGGCTTACGACCTGGCATTCAAATGATTTAATTAATTTTTATATACACTTTTGTAACGTTCACCATTCAGCCCATTATTAAACATGCATATTGCATTCATTTTTGACACTCACATGTAATGATCTTTGATCCCTTTCACGTGTGGGTAGTAACTCAATAGATTTGGAAGAATGGCTAAATGTATCGCTATCAATATATAAATATTTATAAATATGTATATATATATATATATATATTTTCGTCTGCCTCAGTAGTGTAATGGTCAGCACGCTCGGCTACCGTTCCGGAGGTCCCGGGTTCGATTTCCAGGGGGGTCAAACAAATACAAGTGATCTTTTCACTGTAACATTTATTCAATATTACCCTGGACTGGTACCTGAAGCGGAGGGCTGATCACCTTTCCTTCATGTATAAACGATCAAGATAACACTGCGTTTACATGAAGCAGTGCCCTATGCACCATTGGGGTGCGGATAAGAGTTTTATTATTATATATATATATATATATATATATATATATATATATATATATATATATATATATATATATATATATATATATGTATAACCAATTGATTTTATAGAGGTATCATAAAATCAAGAAATTTAAATTTACACATACGAATATAGCGCCCTTGACGTAGTATTTTACGAAAATGGCGCTACATAAATTATCCAAAAATATAATCAAATTATGGTTGAGATATGCATATTTTATTTCTAGACACAAAGTTTATGAATACCTTAAAAATTATGTTGCATTTTAACGTGTCCGTATCGTCCGATATCTATTGTTTTACTCATGTTATATCCTAGGGCAAATTTGCTTTTTATGGGCACATTCGGGCGAAATAATTATTTTGGTCCATATCCAACTATTCAATACTACACGTAATATCAATTTATTTTAATAGCAATTGCTGTAATGATGTAAATTTTACAAGTCGATGAAATTGATACAGCTTACGCAGTATTTCGAATTCGGTAACATTTTGAAATATCATGTTACTTCATTGCAGTAGAGAGATATTATCAAGTAGTATAAAGTTTTTTTTAATGGGATAAAATTATCATTCAGGAATGTATTTTTAAAAAAAATGTATGTATATATATATATATATATATATATATATATATATATATATATATATATATATATATATATATGTATATATATATATATATACATATATATATATATATATATATATATATATATATATATAGTATATATATAAATATATATATATATATATATATATATATATATATATATATATATATATATATATATATATATATATATATATATATATATATATATATATATATATATATATATATATATATATATATATATATATATATAAATATATATATATATATATATAAATATATATATATATGTATATATATAAATATATATATATATATATATATATATATATATATATATATATATATATATATATATATATATATATATATATATATATATATATATATATATATATATATATATATATATATATATATATATATATATATATATATATTTGTATATGATATTATAATAACAACCGCTATCGACTGCAGAATGCCGATAGTCCATTTTACGTCGGAGAGTCGAAACATGTTATTGAACGACATATTGTCCCAACCGTCTACCATTTTAATTGATATTTAAACTTCGATTCCCAAAAAATAAATATTAGTGATTTTTTCACTGTCATATTTATTCAATATTACCCTGGACTGGTACCTGAAGCGGAGGGCTGATCACCTTTCCTTCATGTGTAAACGATCAAGATAACACTGCGTTTATATGACGCAGTGCCCTATGCACCATTGGGGTGCGGATAAGGTTTTTTATTATTTTATTATTATTATATATTTATATATATATATATATATATATATATATATATATATATATATATATATATATATATATATATATATATATATATGTATATATATATATATGTATATATATATATATATATATATATATATATATATATATATATATATATATATATATATATATATATATATATATATATATATATATATATATATATATATATACATACTTGTTCACAAATCTAGATCATCTCCAATTTGAAGAGATATTTTTAATATTATTATACCAATAAAAGAGTTTCTGCTCAAAAAAAGGTTTTTTTCATCTCTCCAATAAATGTCTCATTTAATTTTGTGACAATTGTTTCGCCTAGTTATGGCATTTTCAAACGAATGTGAAGATTAAATGGACTGATGGTCCTCATATAGCTATACAATTCTAGGTATTTAAGTAATAGTTTTAACATGTGCAGTAATAACTGCAATAGTGAATGGGGCATGTAAGTACGTATACTTGTATTTGAAAAAAATCTTTTCTATCTTTATTAAGATATAAAAATAATTAATTAAAATTTGAATATTTTTAGTTGTCCCCTTGATTTGCGAAATAATCATTATAATTTCAAGTCTCGTTGACGCTTCGTAATAATGGCATACAAGTATTATGGCATTGCCTTATCCGGAGCTAGATTTCATGCTACAATATTATTATTTTACGAAATGCTCACATTATACCGAGGCGGTCTCACGAATCGCTTTTTCTCACAATCCATTTGTATATATTTGTATACAGTTGTTGCTAACTTTGTTGAATTCCCCTCGACCGGGTTATGTACGAGTATGTACGTGAGAATGTAGAGCGAGCAGTGCTCGGTGCAGCGGACAATTGCCACACCTTCGTCGGTAAGTGCGCCCTTGTGAGCTGTTATTATGCCGACCAAATTAGGTACCTTCTATTATACATTATTAGTAAATAGCGCGTTGGCACCTTGAAATTACAGAACGTGCTGTAATGACTCTATAATAGCACGATTATATTACATTATTAACCCTTCATTAGGCCCTATGCAGACGTTGTGCGATGCGGAAGAGTAAGAAGACGTTTCTGGAGAAATCATGTAGAAAGAGCAAGTGAGGACAACGGTATAAGAGGTAACGGACCCCCAGGAAGACCACCTACATGATGGAAAGATAGCTGGTCCTCCACCTCCCAGGAGCAGACTCTGAGAATAACAGAACACAGTCCTAGCTAAAGAAGAAGAAGAAGAAGTAAATAGCAGAATACCACTTTACTCTGTCTTTGCAATTTGAATACGTGCGTGTTTTTACCTATCTTTATAAATAAAAATGTAAATGTAAGTTTGTTCAAAATCTCAAGTCTCTTAAAGATATTCATAGATTGCTTTGAAATTTTTACGCAACGATGTATCCAAAATACGCCCGTGTTTTTATATACCTGTAAACACGGGCGGTAAAAAATGACCAAGTAAAAACCATATTTACCTACCACTCTTTTGACCACAATAGCAACACCATCTGTTGGTAGTAAGAGCATCACATGCGATACTCCTCACGGCACACATCGTGCTTCTAGACATGCATTTCCAATGTTTTAAATATTTTTATTGTTTCATTGTCAAATTCAATACATTAGGAATGCATATTTTATTTTTTCTTTATTTTTCATTTAACCAGACTGAGATGCAAAACGTATGGCCGGGAACAGTTTATAATAATAATATGTAAATTAATAGAACATGGTATTATATTTTCATAGATTAAAAATTAATAGAGCGTTGAATAACACTTTATCTTGATTATTAAGATGCCCCTGAAAGTTAACAGCGGTAATTATCACAATTTGCATATTCATTGGGCATTATGAGATGTTATCGAATATCTATAAACTGTTCCTAATTTAGCTAATTTAAAAAAATCTTAACCACTCATCAGAGAAATGTTGTTTTAATTCATTTTTCTAAATCTGCAGTTTTTTCATTAAGAGTACCTATTTGGAAACCATGATCTTTAGATTAGGTAGCTGTAGGCAGTGTATTTTTTTTTCTTCAATTTTAGAAGCCCTTGACACTCATTGCGTTAAATACAGAACCTCGGGTTACGTGTAATAAGATTAACGAGGTACTTCGTGAAAAGTTCAAGATATTTTCCTTAACTATGTTTTTTATATCAAATCCCCCAATTGATTTATTACTTTTTCGATGAAATCGAATGTACTTTTTTACAAAATGTACGTTCTTTATTTGTTTAACGGAGAATGAATTATTTGTGATAATATTGTATTGATGAGTGATGGAAAAACAGCGAAAGTTTTATTTAAAAAAATGCACAACATGGTCTAAAAAACCTTATTTTGACTCTTGTCCATCCCTAAAGGTGCATAGAGCACTGCATTTAATTCATACAATGTTAGTTTGACGGTTTATGAAGGCATGGTGATCAGGTACAATTCTAGTGTAATATAAATAAATAAATATTTCAGTGGAAAAACACTTATATTTTTGTTGATTTCCCTGGGAATCGAACCCGGGACCTCCAACATGGTACTACACTATTTAGATCTATATGCATATTTCATTTGTGCTTATTGATTTATTTTTACCTAGCATAATTATTAAACATTTCTTGGCTTATCCACGTCAGAAAATTGACGTTTTCCCCACTTTATATTTTTTTTATTACATACATATTTGATTTTTTTAAAGTGTTAAAAACAGATTTAAAAAAAAGGAAAAAGAGCCTAGAAAAAGAAACACTTGTAAAATATTTTTTCAACAAAATCTGTAAAAATATTTATCTTTAACATATACTGATATGATACATTTATACATACATATCGCTCACTCCTTTCAAGAACGTCATAAAACTTAATTTTTCAGTTGAAAGTTTTTAAAGTTTAAAAATATAATACAATGTATTTAAAATAAATACCAAGCCACTTTTTGAACTTTTTGCTGTGCAACAGATCTTTTTAGGTAAAACCTGAAGGTTTTTTCTCCATTTGAAAAATATTAAGTATATTTAAAAAAATAATTAAACAATACCTTTTCTTCAAAATGCAAAAACAACACTTTCTGCCCTGTAGCAGATAAATATTAAGTTAAAAATATCCCTCTTTTGCTGGGATTTTATAGTACATTTTCTGGGCATTCCGAAAACATGCACAACTGAAAATTGTCGATCTTTGATTTATGACGTTCTTGAAAGGAGTGAGCGATATGAGAAATAATATATTCAGTGATAAATGTTACACTTTTTATAAATTTGTAAAAATAGCGTTAAGTCGAAAATAAACGAAAAAAAACTTAACAAACAGTATCACCAAGTATTAACGCAAGCCAGTATTTTTTGTAAATTATATATTGTACTTTAGTAGTTATACTTAAGTACAATATATAATTTAAACGGAAATATGAAAGGCAACACCTTGGCAAGGATATTAATAATAACAAATGTAACGTTGTACACCGTTCAAGTTAGTTATTATATTATTTTACACATGATTAATAACAATTTTAATGGCTGTACGAACTCACATATGCCGACCGTTAGTTGAATACAATAATTACTATGATTATGTGTAGGTTGTTGCCAATTCGAGAGTAGAGAACGCAATGCTATTTTTAAAAATTGGTTCTACAGGGTGGCGCAAAATTAAAGTACTAGTGCATGTTGACGCATATTTATGCTGCGACCCTTACTGCATGTTGGTCTTCGGGTAGACCAAAAATCACATGTTTCTAACATTTTGAGTAGTTTTAAGTGTGTAAATAGTGCTATGGTAGTGAAGGGTAGTATTTTTTGCATGCTGTGGTAGTGATTGTCCTGACGAAGAGACAGGTAAGTCTTTCGAAACCGGTAGACATAAAAATCTAGGTGGTGATTTACTAATATTACTAACATTTTTGTAAAAAAATAAATAATTAAAAATGACTAACCACAAAGTAAATGCTTTAAATATTAATAATATTGAGAATACAAAATTCATCACCCTATTGGAAAATGTGATAATTTTTGAAAATCGTACGTTAATCATATTTGATATTTGTGAACTAGAATACAAACAAATTGATAAAACGGGAACAAATGTGTAAATCACATTTTTCACTTAACAAAAAAAAATGTAAAGGTTTGAATGAAGATTTCAATAACTCAACCAAAAAATAGTATTGAGTAAAAAATTTAAATTGGATGATTAATTTTGCACCACCTTAATTAGATTAATTTGATAGTGTACTGTAACTGTTTAGTTTATAAATGTTAAGTACGATTGACGTACGATGCAATTTGAAAAAAAATTAACATCATCCGATAGGGTCATTAATTTTGCGCTACCTGTATATAAATCGTACATCGAATTCGGATTCCATATAAATCGTACATTTCTGATATTGTTTTTACATTAAAATAACAGAAGTAAATTTTAATGTGGAAACAATATCCAAAAATTTTAAAGACTTTGCATGTTATTTTATTAAGTTTCTCATGTTTTTTAGTAACTTCATCACCTATAGAGATTCGATGTAAGTTCTAGTCAAGGCAACAAGTTTTGTTCATATTTTTAGTAAGTGTCCGCCTCCGTAGAGGAAATGTAATGTAGAGTTCTGGAGGTCCCGGGTTCGATTCCCATGGGAGGTCGAATAAATATCAGTGATTTTCTCACTCTAAAATTTATGCAATATAACCCTGAACTAGTACCTGAAGCGGAGGGCTGATCACCTTTCCTTCGTGTGTTAACGATCAAGATAACGATAATGCGTTTATATGATGCAGAGCCCTATGCACCAGTGGGGTGCGGATAAAGGCTTGAAGAAGATTTTTAGTAAAAAAATATTATTAGATTAGTCTAACTAATTACTGTTAGCAGTACCCGGCCGCATATTGCTGTGGCTCAGTCTGGTGAAATGAAAAGAAAGAAATGACAATGTAAGAAAAGAATAAGTGCCTATTTAAATGCAATGTTGTGTCAAAAATTCAATTTGTTCAAAAATTCAATCGGTGAATACCTTTAAGAGACCTACAAACGATGAAGTTAAAAGTTGAAGATGTTATGAAGAAAGAATAGTAAAGCGAATGTAGTTGAAAATCGGAGTAGAGAAAGACCGAGGAAAACTTGGAATAATCAAGTATTTCAATCACTTGAAAGCCAAAATGTATGAGGAGATGCACTAATGTGAAAAAGGCGAAGATTGCTTTCTAAGACAGATGTTGTGGCGTTCTATTTTTTCTGCATTAACAAGCCTGAATTTTAGTTCGATGGCAATATGATTTTTCATGGATGGCTCAATTTTTCTTTCCTCACTTATTCGTTCCACAGTCCAAAACTTCTCAACACATATTTGTTGATTTAATCGATAATGTTTATCTCAGCCTTGCATTCTTTCCTGATTTCACCATTCGAACATCTATCATACAGCGTTTTGTCTTATTTGTGTGATTTTTTTATTCTTACGCTGACCAATATGATATTATCTTATTATGTAGGTATTCAAAAGTCGGTAAATACGTACGGAAAATTTAGAGAAAACTTGATCTTTGACCCGGAGTAACGAAACCTGTATAAAGTTGGATGAATACACATCATGTTTATTTGTACCATATCGTGTGTGGGATAGGTGCTTTTAAATGTCATGAGCTATCTTCAGTGTGTAAGAATATAAATAATAAATGTGTACGCACCAAATGAAACAGTGTTAAACTTTATTTTTTGAGCAATACCATGATAAGTTAAATGAACATAGAAATAAAACGCTTGTATAAGACCCCTTTTGAGTTTATTAAGGAGGAACTCGCATTCAGTGGGCGATTGGCTGTGCTAGAAACCACACGTATTTTCAGGGCAATTTTTAAAAAAATATGTATATATCGTAGGTGTAGTGGCAAAAAACGTTTACTTGAAAATATGCAATTCTGACTTGATGATGTAGTTTTATAAAGTTTTCAACGTTCTATAAAATGGAAAATACACTAACTTGATTGAAATGTCATATTTATGTGGTTTTAAAAGTAAATGTTACATTAAGTTGAATTGCATGTATTTTATTAAGGCTAAAAGCTTTTAATAACAGGGATTATTCAAACAGGGATTTTAGAGTTAACATTAATAACTCGACACTGGCTTTTACACCCAAAATGGGTGAAAAGCCATTAAAAAGAAGAAGAAGAAGAGTTAACGTTTTTTGCCAGTAATTATACCCACGATATTGTATTTTTTAAATAAAAACATTGACTTTTAATTATTATTTTAATCTTAACCTTTAATAACTCTTTTCTTTTCAAAAACCATATCTATTTATAATTTCGAAGAAAAACTTATTTTTCCAGTACAAAAACGGTGTTTAAAGAAGAAGAAAAAAATCAATTACGTATTACCTGAGTTTAAAGAAAAACAGAGACCGACACTTTTAATATTTGTTTTTTCAAATGCGTTTATAATTTTATATGGCCTTTAAATTATTACAATAAACCGAAGCTTTAAAATATCCTTACTTAATTATTTAAATTTTGTAAAAAGGCGAAAAATTATTCAGTATTCATATGATTATAATATTAATCTAGTCTTTCTGACATCATGCATGAGCATGGTAAAAAAATGCATTTTATGGTATAATTTGTATTTAAAATCATATTATTTTTATTTACATACGTAAACTATTGAAGTTTTATATACCCCTTAGGATTGTTCTAGCCTTTTCTTTTATAACAAAAAATGGGTCACACCCAAAATGATGCACCATCCTTTTTTTAACATAAATTTTTCACTAATTGTCAAATGTTGGCTCATCATACGAACAGACTCAGACGTACGGAATGGTATATACATTTAGTATGTAGTACAGAGTAGTTGTTGCAGACGCAGTATGAGAGTTAGGCTGCACAATTCTAATCGAAATGTATTGAAAATGTACTTAGTAAATATTTTTAAATTCGTCTACATATCGCGTACTCTTTTCATGAACGTCATAAATCAAAAAACTTGATTTTTCAGGAGAACGTTTTTAATGTTATTAAATATAATACAATGTATTTAAAATAAATATCAAGCCACTTATTGAACTTTTTACTATACAACAGATCTTTTTAGGTAAAACCTGAACGTTTTTTCTCCATTTGAAAAATATTTAGTATGTTTAAAAAAATAATTAAACAATACCTTTTCTTTCAAATGCAAAAACAACACTTTCTGCCCTGTACCGGGTAAATATGAAGTTAAAAATATGCTCCTTTTTCTGGGATGTAGTACATTTTCTGGGCATTCCGAAAACAAGCACAACTGAAAATCGACGATTTTTGATTTATGACGTTCTTGAAAGGAGTGAGCGATATATCTGATTGTAACATGACAACATTGACAATACAATAGTATTACAATGAACAAGCTGTTCACAAAAATTGTTTTTTTCTTCTTTAATTATAAGCTGGCTGTTATATGGTAGTTTACCTTCCATTTCGAAAATACATTCGTTAAAACAATCCACCACGGATGACACTAAGATGCCAATTATTTTTTACTCGCACCACATCTGACATCGAGTAGTTTCTAATTTTTAAATGAATCTTTGAATAAGTCAAAAAGTAGCAAGAAAAATATCTCCTAGCTCACAGAGATAAAAATTGTTTATAATCTTATCTTTTGTCCTGTGAAATTATTTTTTATGACCCACATGAAGTTTGGAGATGAATAATATTAATGATGACTTATTATATTAAAAAATTGAAAATTGTGTAAAAATTTAACTAAATAAAGTAAATTTAAAAATCTTCTTGAAAAATTGTATATTTATTAAGAAACATATTTTATTTTAAGAATAATTTTCTATGTTCAATAAAATAGTTTTAGAAACACTGTAATTACGCATAAATAAAAAATATAATCATTATTGATTTTATCTTAGAAAGTGATTAAATAATTGTAATAGCCTTGACATTCGAATATTCATTGAAAATAGCGTATCTGATATCTACCAATATTAGTACAGTATTATTTTTAAATCTTTAGTAAATATACAAAAAATATCGATTTATTATTTTGCTAAGCTATGTATGTAATTTTCTTCACGGTGAATTCAGACACATACAAGTATTACGAAACATTAGGATATGTTCAAGAGATGTATACCGTAAGGAGCATAAGTCCTGGGTCTCTCAGAAATAAATGTTCAATTGATAATTGGAATTATCAAATATTGCGTAATGTGTTTTAAGCAAATAAGTGTCATTTGACATAACCGGGCTTGTGTTTCAGATTTATTTATTTAGCTTTTTGAAGCCAGGTTAATAACGTCAGAAGGCCTGCTATATGAAAAAATGTGATATTTGTACTATGTACCATATTGTTACCATATTTTTTTAGTATTCAGACATGTTATATTTTCTTCTATAAAACTGTTTTTTATATGTATAATAAAATATTAAAAAATAGTAAACTGACAAACCTTTGACAGGAGGTAGGAGAAAAAGGTCGAAAAGTTTTTTTTGAAAACATTTTTAGATTTCCGAAATTTACTACTGCATGTTAATCTCAAACCATAATATTAATCTTATTATTCCATAAACGACATGTGATTTAACATAATAAAGGATTTAAGTGTTCGATTTTACTCTCTGGGGTGTAAATTGCTGTATTTTTACCCATTCAAAATTACAAAAAATATAATTGTGTGCATTCAGATGTGGTGCGAGTAAAAAAGATTATTTTTTTACTGAAACGTTTAGGATCACACTTAATACGATTTTTTATCCATTAAATTTTGTCATACTCTGCGTTCGATTGTTTTTATGAACAGGTTTTTTTAAATATATATATTTCCATCATATAGCAATTAACAGTTAAAAACTGACTGAAATTTGAAAGATAGTTTAAATTATATAATAATTAGTTTTTTTAATAAAAAAGTCAAATATATGTGTTTTTATTATTGACACAAATATTTCAATTTCATACTTTTTCTGTGAACTTAAGCGGCTCTTTACTAGCAATAGGTATCAAATTGTTGTAGAGTGGATTCAAACCGAGAAACTCTGACTAAAGAGTCCGCGACACTAACCACTTTTGTTTTGGTATTATGATAAATAATATGTTAACGTTAACTGACATTTTTACCAGTCAGTTCAACGTTTAGCCTATTTACAGAATTCGTAATTTGGATATCGATTTCAGTATGAATGTCGATAAAAATAATAATATTCATAATTCTATTAGAAAATAACACGCTCTTACGTCAAAATTGACGTAATGTTAACGATTACGGACATGTAGAATCTAATTTTCCGAATGAAATAATCGAAGAGGTAGAGCAATTATGATCAAATGTACTGCGGCTGCAACATAACATGACATTGTGACCTTTTGCGTGTTGCAATTGAATTATTGGATTGAATTAAAAGCCAACACGATCGCCGACGGAAATATGATGTGATGAGCGAACAATACAACATAAATGGGCCTAGTATTTCGAGATTTCAGAAGATGCCTCACCAATTAAACTCGACTTATCCCACAATGAACGGTTGAATCCGTTTGCGAAATAACCGGTCCGACTAACGACTTTAATTCGGTTATTTAAAATATTTATATGAAAGTATCTCATTATTTTAGCGTTTTGTTTATCGAGGGTTTTTAGCTCGAAGCTCATCATAACACTAAGCACACATATCGCTCACTCCTTTCAAAAACGTCATAAATCAAAAATCGTAAATTTTCAGTTGTGCATGTTTTCAGAATGCCCAAGAAATGTACTATATCCCAGCAAAAGAGGCATTTTTTCAACTTAACCCGATGGTTGCCAGAGACGAGATATCTCGGCAAATGGCGGAGTGCCCGTATGGCCAGAGACGAGATATCTCGTCAGTACTTTTGATGACGTATTACTCCGCAGTTTTAACTCATATTGACAATCTGTCAAAAACGGAACATACATTGCCATCAGTTGAAGTTGTCACAAAATATTTTATAAAGTTTTTAAATACTTTTAAGTGATTTATCGGTATCACTTTCAGCTGACAGTTGACAGATGTCATTAGGGCTACCACTCAAACCACTTGAAATATTGATTATTTTAATCGATTGTTTTGAACGCCAGGGGTTTTTATTTTGCTCAATTTTTTTGTGTTTTTCTTATTATTTTAAAATATTCCATTGATAAATAATAGTTGTGTGTTAATATTAAATTTAATAAAAACTTGCGTGTGCGACTTAGTGTGACAACCCTGAAAATTTGAAACTGGTTTAACTTCAAGAATAAAACTCTAACAATCGATGCGGGATATAATATTTGGTAAGTAAATTATAATTCAATAAAAACAACAACAAAAAAAATCTTTAGACAACTTTTTTTTTTCAAAAAAATACTTGGCCTGTTGAGCACTGCGGCGTAATTTATTTGCGGCTATGAAAAGGTTAATATTTGCCCGCTACAGGGCAGAAAGTGTTGTTTTTGCATTTTGAAGAAAAGGTATTGTTTAATATTTTTTTTCAAAAAACTAATTATTTTTCAAATGGAGAAAAAACCTTCCGGTTTTAACTAAAAAGATCTGTTGCACAGTAAAAATTTCAATAAGTGGCTTGATATTTATTTTTAATACATTGTATTATATTCTTAAACTTTGAAAACGTTCTCCTGAGAAATCAAGTTTTTTGATTTATGACGTTCTTGAAAGGTGTGAGCGATATGTACCAGACAAATAAAAATACAAATATTCAAGAACACAATTTTGGGATTACCAGCGAGTCGATTATCTCATCATTCTCCCCAGAATAACGTTTTGCTTTTAAAAGTATTTTCATTTTTTGTTTACTTTTTTATTTTTATTTTATTTTATAATTTATACTATGTATACAAAATTTTGAGTGTTTCCAAACACTTGTTCACAAATCTGGATTATCTCCGCTTCGAAGTTATTTTGTACATTTTTTTGGCATATTAACATAGATGAAAAAGAATATGGAAGTCTGGGCATTTAAGGGCTTACGACCGTCATAGGCTGGTTTAAGTGTTACATCACTTTACACACGTGTTACTTTACACAAGTTTGATCAATATATCTAGGGATTCCGAAAATTTGAGTACTGTGATTATCAATCATGGGTAGAATTGGCGAATGTTATGGATGAGCTAAAAAAATACAAGGAGGTAAAAATAACTTAATTGTTCTCTTAAACTTACCTGAGTCGATTCTGATACTTGATTTACTAAGTGTTATACGTGTGGACATCTAGGGTTCAAAGTTAAATCTGCTTATAATACAACCATTACCAACCTGAAACAAACAAAAAAAATACAAAATTAGTTAGGTAGGTACTTACATACTGAAAATAAAAACCAAATATTTACTTCATATATATAATGTCAGTTTATTTAAGCTGTAATTATTTTATTATTACTAATTATGAATATGTGCAAAGTATGTGGTTAAGTTCACATATGTATTTTTTTCGTTTATTTCGTTTATCGTTGGGAATACATATTTCATTAATATTGAAATATGTATTCCCAACATGCATTCGTTAATTGATTTTTGGTTATAAATTAAAAAAATATTTGCATTACTTTTGATCTACTCTAATATATAAGAATATTTTATAATTCCTTTATTTTTTTTGCACATGCTTTGTGGCACATTTTATAAAACTTAATAAAATAAAACTGAAACATTGTTTTTATCCTTGTTATCGTCAGGGATGGATATGTTCTCTCCATATATATATATATATATATATATATATATATATATATATATATATATATATATATATATATATATATATATATATATATATATATATATATATATATATATATATATATATATATATATATATATATATATATATATATATATATATATATATATATATATATATATATATATATATATATATATATATATATATATATATATATATATATATATATATATATATATATATATATATATATATATATATATATATATATATATATATATATATATATATATATATATATATATATATATATATATATATATATATATATATATATATATATATATATATATTTGTATATATATATATATATATATATATATATATATATATATATATATATATATATATTGTCCGCCTCCGTAGTGTAATGGTCAGCACACTTGGCTACCGTTCTGGAGGTCCCGGGTTCGATTCCCGAGGGGGGTCAAATAAATATTAGTGATTTTTTCACTGTAATATTTATTCAATATTACCCTGGACTGGTACCTGAAGCGGAAGGCTGATCATCTTTCCTTCATGTGTAAACGATCAAGATAACACTGCGTTAATATGAAGCAGTGCCCTATGCATCATTGGGGTGCGGATAAGGGTTTTATTATTATTATATATATATATATATATATATATATATATATATATATATATATATATATATATATATATATATATATATATATATATATATATATATATATATATATATATATATATATATATATATATATATATATATATATATATATATATATATATATATATATATATATATATATATATATATATATATATATATATATATATATATATATATATATATATATATATATATATATATATATATATATATATATATATATATATATATATATATATATATATATATATATATATATATATATATATATATATGAAGATGACTCCTGTATTTGGAGATAATCCAGATTTTGTGAACAAGTATTTGGGCACACTCAAAATGTTGTAAATAGAGTTTGTCAAGCAATATTGTCCACTCCTCTAAATTTTTGTAATATTAAACAATGAATAAATTTCAACTTTCCAGTAATTGTAAACAAATCGAATGGCATTGTCTCTGAATTGGTGAAATTTGTCCATTTCAAATTCGGGATATTGTCCTAGATTTTTTCTTTAATAATAAAATGAATACGCAAAAAATGCAGTTCACGATCGGTGGCAATAAATTATATCTATTATAAAATAATTTCTAGCTGATCGTGTTTCGAGAAGCATTACTAAATGATCGGCGAATATAATATCATATAATTATTTGTACTTTTACTCTTCATTTCATCTATCGTTACATTTAAAATATTTTATATTCGCAACCACTTAAAAGTAAATCATATTATTAATGCATAGACTCATACCATGTGTAATAATACTATGCATGTTAATAAGTATATTTTTTTATTAATTTAATATATTTGATAGTGAAAATTATACATAAGCGCTTTATATATACATACATATCGCTCACTCCTTTCAAGAACGTCATAAATCAAAAACCGTCAATTTTCAGTTATGCATGTTTTCGTAATGCCCAGAAAATGTACTATATCCCAGCAAAAGAGGCATATTTTTAACTTAATATTTACCCGCTACCGGGCAGAAAGTGTTGTTTTTGCATTTTGAAGAAAAGGTACTGTTTAATTATTTTTTTAAAAATAAACCAGTTATTTTTCAAATGGAGGAAAAACCTTCAAGTTTAACCTAAAAAGATCTGTTGCGCAGTAAAAAGTTAAATTAGTGGCTTGATATTTATTTTTAACAAATTGTATTATATTTTTAAACTTTAAAAACGTTCTCCTGAAAAATCACGTTTTTTGATTTATGACGTTCTTGAAAGGAGTGAGCGATATATCAGAGATGTTCGAGTGGTGAAATAAGGAAAAAATTGTCTGGGATAAACATTATATATAAAATTATGAAATGTGTGCTAAGATATTTTCTCGCAGCCTATCCCTGCGGGGAAGTGGCTTGATGGTTGGTAAGTTAAGTAGATCTGGAATCTCCGGTATCGTAATCTCGCTCACCACTTTACTGCAAAGGTGGATATTCAAATAAAAGAAAACATTTTCATTCATTGATCCCTTTGTGGTGATATAAATGCATTTTTATTGAATTTTTACCTGGTTAATACTACTATTTATTGAAATTTATTATGGCACTCGTTGCAATACATTAAACATCATCATCATTTAACGGTATTAGATAATAATGTTGAATGATAATACATTTTAAGAAAAAGTGGTAATTACAAAGAATTTTAAATTTAAAAGAAATATAAAATGAATAAAACATTTAAATAAATAAAATAAAACTTATTCTCAATATTATTAATATTTAAAGCATTTACTTTGTGGTTAGTCATTTTTACTTATTTATTTTTTTACAAAAATGTTAATAAAATTAGTATATAACCACTTTTTTTGGTCGACCCGAATGACACGATTTTTGGTCGACCCGAAGACCAACATGCACTATAGTTTTCAATACAGACATGCGTTACGAGCCGAGGTTAAACCTGCAATTGCACGTTTAACCTCGGCTCGTAACGCATGTCTGTATTGAAAACTATAGTGCATGTTGGTCTTCGGGTTGACCAAAAATCGCATGTGTTAGACATTTTGTGTAGTTTTGAGTGTGTTAATGGTGCTATGGTGGTGAAGGGTAGTATTGTTTGCATGCTGTGTTAGTGATTGTCCTGACGAAGAGACGGGTACGTCTCGAAACCGGTAGACGTAAAAATCTCAGTGAGTGGTTATATACTAATTTTATTAACATTTTTGTAAAAAAATATATAAGTAGAAATAAAACTTGTTCAATATTTTGCTGTTTGAAGCTATTTCTTTGTCGTTCATTATAATTTAAGTGTTAATCGGAAAAATGGACAGGTATCTATGTAAATCTATGTAAAATCATTTTGAATTCCCTATATTACCCTACGAATTTTAATTTGAGACATGAAAATAAACTATAACAAAAAATGGTCAACTGATAAAAAAACGCTTTATTAAATTTCTGATATTAAATAATTATCTTGGTTAGTACTACCATTACCTTACACTTCTACTTGCTATTTTTTGTTAAAATGCTAACCACGAAGAAACGTGTTAAAACGCAGACATAATTTAAATTTAACCCTTTGATTGACTGCTATAAAATTATAACATTATTAAAATAACTTTAGAAAATTTAGAGTGTGCCAAAAAACTGGTCAAATTATAAGCTAAAGAAAAAGGATATTTTCTAACGTTTCTCATGTTGGTGAATATAATCCAGGATTCGGACCTCACACACAAATGAAAGAGTTTCTGCTCAATAAAAAGCTTATTTTATCCACCATAGAGATGTCTCTAGTGAAAATAATTAAGTTGCAAGAATTTGAGTAGTGTGGTTGACAATCATGGGTAGAATTGATGAATATTACACGTGTGTAAAGAGATCACTCAAACCAGCCTATTACGATCGGAAGCCACGTCAATATCCAGACTTCATATTTTTCTTCATCTATGTTAAAAAATCATATTAAAATAACTATTCGGCAAGTACTTTTCTTAGTCAATTATTGTTTAATTTTTAATTTATGTTTTATTTAGTTAATACCACTATTTCTTTAAATCAGCGCATTTTGCATCATTTTCAAACGGAATGCATCGAAACACGTATCACAGTAGATTTTAAGAAATAATGGTATTTACTAAGTAAAACATTAATTAAAAATGGATCGAGTTTGCCACAAAGTGCCTGCCGAATCAATTAATGAAATTATTATTTCAAAAGCAATACCAATATAATGATATAAGTATGTTTATTGTATTAGGTATTTAAAAAATAAATATATTTATAACATTAATTTGATTAATATCAGAGATGATATGCGGTTTCAAAGTGTTACTAACTAGTACATATTAAATACTGAAAGTGAAAAAGTTTTTTTCTTTTAAATATGGTCATTACTTACTTGAACTCAAAGTAATATGTAAAATTATGTGGTTAAAATTGCCATTTATAAAATATGAGTATGAAAATCTCGTGTGGTGGATTAATTTAATAATTAAGTAACGATAATCAATACATAGTTACGTACGCATAGCATAGCTTGTTAAAAATAAAAAATAATACTTGAATAAAACCACTTTTGAGTTTATTAATCTAAACACTACTAGATTTGAGAGATACATATGTTCTCATCAACGGATCATAATACAAACTTGTATTACGGTGTTCTCAAAACTGGTCATGTAATTAATTCATAAACTAAAAAATGGTATAATGCAAGTTTTTAATTTTTGTATTTAAAGTGTTGTTAAACTTTGCTTATATTCCAAACAATTTTGGACATTTCTCGCGACTGTAGACCAACCAGATGTTTATTTTTATACGTAAACTATCATGTCAACACAATGCGAATATATTTGGCATATCTTATTTAGACATAGTTTGAATGAAAACTAAATGAAGTTGAATTTACAACATTTTAAGTGTGTCCAAAATTTTTTTTTACAAATCTGGGTTTTGTTCATTTAGGAGTGATTTTTATTTTGACATTTAAACAATGATGATTAAAAATATGGACGTCTGAAACAGGGCTACAAACTGTCATATGCTGGCTTAATTAATACTTTTAAACATGTATAACATTCACCATTCTACCATGATTGACAACCACAATACTCAAATTTTGGAAGCTGTATTTATCATTCAATTGACACCTTATTTCACCATCTACGGTTGAGTTTTGTACGTTTTTTAACTAGCAAAAACCTTTGAGATATGTAAATGAAAAATAATATTTTGTGATGTCCATATAGACATAAAGTTTAATTTTATTTTTATTTTATTTTTATATGTAGGAATATAAGAGCATGAGTAATAATTTATATAAAAATA
Source organism: Brachycentrus maculatus (assembly GCF_059751285.1). Lineage (NCBI taxonomy): Eukaryota > Metazoa > Arthropoda > Insecta > Trichoptera > Brachycentridae > Brachycentrus > Brachycentrus maculatus. The sequence goes on along the minus strand of NW_028280759.1, from coordinate 920,809 downwards.
AAAAAATATTGACCGCTTATACGAAAAATATAATTTCCATCGAAATAGGTTACCAAGGAAATCAAGGAAGTCTAGTTTCGATACATCGAAGCAGCTCTTTGCGAATCCGACAACTTAACTGTTGCGGAGTCAATAAGTAGTCAATAATTATGTCATGAAAGAAAATTGCCCCATTTTGCGATCCAACCCGGAAATTTTACACCGCAATTACGTTTTTATGGAAGGAATTTATTGTGGTGTTCAACATAATGGATTACGTTTTTTGAAGACATAATCGGGTTTCTTTTTCTAGAGTACAATACCTTTTTTCACCGCATAATGGATAATATTACAAAAAATGTGTTTTTGTATTTTATTGACTATCACAAGTCACGACATTTTGATAGTCAATTAAGAAGCTAAAATCTCACTAACTAATCATCACGCCACTTCTCTTCAGGGGTAGGCAGAGAGAAAAGAATGCCACACCACACCATCCTATATTTACAAATAATATTCGCCTCTTCTTTATTCACCCATCTCCTCATTCACACCCACCGATTATTCTGACTCCTTACCAGACTATTTTCAAATAAGATTTATGATTGGTCTGAGAGCGTGCAGTCGAAATACGATCTTTCAGACAAATGTGCCGCAAAACGAAGTGTGATAGATGGTGAAATAAATAAATAATACTAGGCTGAGATTTTTGAAGTGGTGATGAATTTTATATTAAGGAATATATTTTGTATTTAAAATAGTTTTGAATAATATTTTGAAAAAAAAAATAGTTCAAAGTTACTGCTCTATTTTCATATTTACTTATATGGATATAAAAAATGAAAAAAATATGAATATTCCTAAAAAAAAAAATACGCCAAATAACAAAGCAAACTTATTTTAAGATAAAAATTACAACTTGAAAAAAATATGTATATTGTGATAAAAGTAGCCATGGTACATATCTTTTTATGATTATTTCGGTGAAATTTTTCGTTAAATGTTAGATTTTTTAATAATTCGTGTAATAATATGATATAATTAAAATATGAAAAAGGTTTAAAGTCTTGTGATTATTTTCAATCAATCGCAAAATAAAAATGTCACGATATCGTGAATTCGGTATTTATTGATTTCAGTGCTTTTATCTTACATTTGAAAGCATTGTAATCAACAAATATCGCAGTTAACAGATCGATATTTGCCATCTGCTAAGTCGGGAGATAAATGGTAACATTTGAAAACCGAAAGTCAAGTCACGGAGAAAGAGATACAGACAATGGGTCTTGTAGCTCATTCTTCTATTATCCATTCTTCCTCCTTATCAATCTCCACCTCCTCGGATCTTCCTTTCCGTTTCGTCGGAACGGAACTGAAAGTCGGACGATGGAACTGAGACAAGCCTTGAAACGAAACAATCCACGGTTCGATTGTGCATTTGATTTTAAAAAGATTTCGTGCTCAATTGTTTACAAACAGACAAGCCTACCAAGACATGGTACTTGATCAAAAACGTCTTGAATGAAAAATTCGAGAAAGGTACCTAACTTACTTTATAAGCAAATCATGTTATATCGTGACAGTAATTTTAACATTATATAGCAATAAAAAAGGCCATAATAATATATTTTTTGCATACTGACGAACAATTTATTTTTCACTAATTTACAAACACAAAAAATTGTGCTTTAAAAAATATATAAGTATTTCAATTATATGTTTCACTATTATTTGACCAAATTTTGACTTAGGATAAACTTAAGATTTTTTAAAATAAAATTAATTTTAAATAGACGCTTTGAATGAACAAAACAGTTTTAAAACATTTTGAGTGTGTCCAAATACTTGTTCACAAAATCTTATCTCCAATTACAGGAGTTATTTTTATATTATTTTTTCTTCTTTTTTACTTCTTCACCTTTGATGAGATGTCAAAAAATAATATGAAAATAGTTTTATTTTACATTTTAAAGCATAACACATTTGAATGGAGTAAAATCTATAAAAAAATCAATGATTGTATCCAATAGTTCCATAAATTCAATTTTGAGAAGAATTATCCTAATTTTAGATGATTTCAATGTTTTTCGGTTTGTTAGAGGTTAGAGAAAACTAACACACATACACTTATATATATATATATATATATATATATATATATATATATATATATATATATATATATATATATATATATATATATATATATATATATATATATATATATATATATATATATATATATATATATATATATATATATATATATATATAAATAAATATGTATATATATATATATATATATATATATATATATATATATATATATATATATATATATATATATATATATATATATATATATATATATATATATATATATATATATATTTAAAATTGAATTGTCTGACTAGCTTACTAACCCCATTATTAGTCAGACGTCAATAACATTGACATATTTTTAATGTTTAAAAGTAATTCTATTATATTGTACTCTGGGAATTAAGTAAGGTTATATATGGTATACTATAATTATAATAATTGATATTCTGATCAATTGACTTTGCAATAAAAAACTATAAATTACACTCAACGCACGTAATTCTTGCCACTTATTGCTAGCAATAATAATGCGTAGATGAAAAAACAATTATTATGTAAAATAAGCTGAGAAAATATATTATCAGTTAAACAACATAATCTTCTTTCTGTCTTCATCCCAACTTATCGTCTTTGAAGACTGTTGGGGTCAGCTCCCCTCGTCCTCAGGTTATATAGGTCCTTCTATCGTAGACGTCACCTAGGTCATGCCAATTTCAAACACTTTCCTTGGACGAATTTGTTTCCTCTGCTTCACTATGCTTGTCCCTGGAATCCCGCAAGCTGACCCTGACACATTGTCAGTTATACTAAATTAAGATATAAAAATATCAACACTATTTGTTGAATGAAACAAGCTTTAAAAAAGAGAGGTTAAGAATTTACGTTGTAGAAAAATGCGTTTTTATCAACAACAAAAAAACTTATAAACTAAAAACATGAGTGTCATAATAACAAAATAATTAGCGTCTTCGTCTCACGACAGCCAACATAATTTGTAATGTGACACGAAAGTGAGTTCCATCTGATCAAAAGTTTGCTTGTTAACTTGTTCTCACAATTTGAAATCATTGTCTAAGTACTTAATTTTGAGGAAAAAAATCGACATTAAGCGTATAAGTACAGAGAAAGTTACTCTACGTGACTCTATGGGAACAAACCTGCAAAAAATCACAATGAAGTCAAAGTAATAGAGGTCTACTGTTTAAAGTTTATAGAAATAATAGGTTTGTCTACTGAAGTACTTAGAGTTTTTCACGTAAGCATACTATATATGGAGAAGAAATGTAATGTATTCAACGAAAAAATGTAATGTAAAATGTGACTACAAGTTCAAAAGAAAATAGTACGTTTTGTGTGTTTAAAAAAAAAATTATTTGCATAAATGAGATATTCATATGTCATACTTTCATAAATATTTTAATTTATGCATTCAAGTATGTAAAACAGAAAACATTCTTTTATTTTTTGCATTCTCATCTTAGTACACACTTTATTATCGAAATAAAAATCCGAATTATACATCGATTCTTTCAAAAAAATCATTACTGCATTCAGTTTTAGATTCAAACAATTACAGCTACATAATTTATTATTTGTAAGTGTTGTAAATGTCTAAAACTGTTGATACATATTTGACAATTTGAAATCGAAAATTTAAGCTTTAAAGAAATATCTATAGTAACGAATATGATCTCAATAAGGAAACCGAAAAAGTAACTGTTTTAGATTAGATTAGTTTCTAACCCATTAGTCACATCTCAAACACAAATGCATAGCTTGTAAACGATGTGTTTTTAAGCTTACGATGTTTCCTGGAAATATCCAGATATGATTGAATAATAATAACACACACGTACAATTAATTTTATTTATCACTTTTTTTAAAGAAATATATTCACGGAAACAAATGTACACAGGAAAATAACAATATCTCTTCGTAAACCCGTGTTCAAACACTTAGTCACATTTTTATATGTATGTGAGTGTATAAACGTCGAAGGAAATTATTTTAGATTTGCATGAATTAATTTTCCCAACTAGTTACATTTTTCAAGATATCGTAGTCGTACAGGAGAAAGTGACCAACTACCAAAACGTAGAATGCTCAGGAGGGCCATTTAAGTCACTTTTGCTTGGCAAGAAAATAAACACCAATGCAGTAAGTCATTTTTAACGAATCAATATAGTATTCTTCCAAGTTTAAAATCCTTTGGGATTTTTTCAGGGCAGTATTAAGTTAGTAAGATATCAAATAATCAATGATCACGTTTTTGTGAAACAATGCACATGGTCACTTTCTCCTGTATGACCACGATATATTAGTTGTCACGACAAAGACGAAGCATAATTTTAAAGTAATATGGAGATGTTAACATTCACAGATCTCACGTCAAGACAATGGCTGGCTCAAGTAATCACTTCTTGCACTGCGTAACGTTCACCGTTCCGCCCATTTGCGTACATAGGTTAGAAGTGATGAAAATTTATTAGATTCAGCGGAGGTCGCGGTTGTACATGATTAGATTAAGGTCAACGAGAAACATTCTGGCATGCTGTATCTTACATTCATTTGAGTGTAATAGAGCACGCATCTTGTTATTACTGCACATTCAAGTGGAATCCCGAGTACTAAAAGGTCACGTGGATCTTCATCATGGTCGCCAAGTCTTTCTAACTGCGCAAGGTTTCGTATTATGGACACAACTCTGTGTAGAAATTTATCACTTGCAAACATAATTACAGGATAAAGGATGATGTTGAAATATTAACATCATTATAAATCTGACATAAATAGCCATTAATAGCCATTAGAGACTAGAAGGAATGCGTATTTGATTACGCATTTTTATCGATTGTTGCGCGGTATGATCGATAACCCTGAAATTATCCAGAGCATTGGTCTGTATGTTCCCGATAGTTACCTAAGACAGCGTCGGCATAGATTGTTTCAGATTCCTATACACAGGACCAACCTGCCGATGGTTATGCCTGTAGGAAGAGCTACCGCTATGTTGAACAATATCACATTGGATATTGATCTGTTCCATGTGTCCGAAGGAGTTTTCCGAAGCGAGATTCTTCTACACATTTAACAAGAGTCTTCTTGTGTAATTTTTAATTTGTTTTTTTTTTTTTTAATATATACGCCTTAAATGTTTGTTTGTAATGTATATATTAATTATTGAATAAATTGAATTGAATTGAATTGAATTGAATTGAATTAATATTATTTTTTTAAAAAAAACAAACTCGTACACGCTAGAAAAATTTTCATTACTACTTGTGGACTTCGAGATTTAGGAATACAGTATTCACACAGACTAGACGTAGGTGTTCGAAATCAATAACGACATCTTTAAAATAAGTCGTTACATAATTCGGTTTTTGGATTCGATCATTTGAAGCTTTTCACATCAATAAGTGCATTAATTTGGTTGCATATCGCGTATTTCTACCTTAAGAATTTGATATTAAAAACGTAAACTGGTTAGAAATATTATATAATATTAAAGAAAGCGAGAAAAAGTAACGAATACCATCCCAATCGGGTAGATGAAAAAGAAACGGTTATACATTTGTTACATCTCTATAATACATATGTACCTACATATGTATTCCTTGTATATGGGATATTTAGACTTATTCTAATGTAAGTTGCCTATTTGAATATACAAATAAACTCATACGAATATGTACTTGTAATTTATTCTTCTGTATGTGATTTCTACCAGAGTTTATAATTTATTCAGTACTTCATATAACCCAAAATTTCCTATACATAAATTTGAAATGGTTTTGACCAAAACAACGCAATTATTTTTATTCAAAACTTATTTTACAAATTATAGACTTTTAATTATGTTCATTATGTATTTATTTATGTATCCACCATCTTTGATTATTTTCTTTTTATCTCATAGAAACGTGTAAAACATAGCATCTTTTCATGAAAACCAATTTCTTTATCAATGTTTTTTTCTATCTCGGATCCATTCTGTTTCTGATTATACTTGCAATACTTTTTATCCACAGTCGTCATAAAATAAAGCTCGAGAAAATTATTAAAATTTTTGTTTCCAATTAATTCAAAATATTGGGAAATACAATGTTGATAGAAAAATATAGGTGTTACATGGCAATTTTCTCAATCTATAAACCAATTGTTTAACTACAGAATATGACATAAAGTTTAAACAATTTTTTTTTAAGGAAGAACAACAGTTACAATATATGATATATCAGAGTACAAAAAAAATCATAAGTACCAATTATAGTTCTCCACAACTATGCATAAGAGAGGTCTACATAAAGGAAGAGACGTGAGACAAGGATGGGATAAAGAGAAAAGGAGATGGCAGTGATAGGAAAAGAAGAAAAGGAAAGGACAGGGAATAGAATTACCTTTTTAGGTTTATAAGATTTCGAACAATTTAGCTTTAAATCCGTGTCCGCCTCCGTGGTATAATGGTCAGCGTGTTTAGCTACCGTGCTGGAGGTCCCGGGTTCGATTCCCAGGGGGGGAGGTGAAAATAAATATTAGTGATTTAACACTGTAATATTTATTTAATATTACCCTGGACTGGTTCCTGAAGCGCAAGAGTGATAACCTTGCCTTCATGTAAGTAATGATCAAGATAACACTGTGTCAATTTGATGCAGTGCCCTATGCACCATTAGGTGCGGATAAGGGTTATAATTAAATAATTAGCTTTAAATTTCCTAAGATATTGTATGTTTCTGTCTGGTATACACACTTCATATAGAAGGGTTATAATTATGTATATTTTGAAATCTTATATGAGACCATAACGTTATAAAATGTTTATATTGAACATAAATATATGTCATTTTTCATAATGGAGTTATGTTTTAAAAACCTTAACTCTTCTGAATTAAATGACATCTGGTCGAAAAAACGAAACGAGTATTATACAATTCAATAAAATCAAAGAACCTAAATTGCAGCTGGAACTGTTTCAATTATTGCCCCAAGTCTTGAAAATGTTTGATTCTGCCGACTTCCGCGTGATAATTTGACAATAAAATAAGACAATTGTATCACATATTATTTACGTTTGTGTAACAAAGAGAATGGTACCAATTTAATGCCAACATTAATGTGTTATATAAACGGGTCTGTTGCATTTGTAACAGCATTAATAGTATGGAATGAAATGTCTCCATATTTAGAGTAATACCTCGATAAAAAATTAAGAAGTTATGTATGAGTTCGTATAGCAGGATAACTTTTTGTGTTGTATCTATCAATCACCGAAAGTATGTCGCGAAAATGTATTTGCGTCCAAACGTATTTATAATACCTCATAAGAGTAAGAAACACAACATATTTTGTAGTTAAATGTACGAATAAGTGCTATTTATGATATATATATATATATATATATATATATATATATATATATATATATATATATATATATATATATATATATATATATATATATATATATATATATAAATATATATATATATATATATATATATGTGTGTATAATTACATAAATGAGCCAAGTGTTAGAATTACAAGCTCCACCTAACTGACCTGCATCATCTCTCCAATATTATTTCATAATTATTATACACTCATTTTTTATTTTCTATTTTATTGCAAACACTTTGTTTATGTAAACAAAATATGACTGCCTTATGACTAACCCACTCCATCAAGCCGGAATATACAATTTTTATTTTTAACATGTGTTAGTATATTTAAATAAATGAGAAAATGTAAGCCAAGATTTAAAAGTACTAAAACTGAAAATTACTAATTAATAATAATTTCATACATACAAAATTAAAAACAAAAATCTAAATTTAATAAGCATGTTTGCAGTATACCATAAAAATATTTTTTAACTTATCCCTTTCTGCAAGAATGAAATCCGAAGATAACACATAAATAAATAAATAAATAAAAGGAATACAAATCATTTAATCTTCTCAGAACAAATGCGATGGAAGAAATTTGAAATTTAATAACTATACCTAATTTTGCTATTAAGTCATTATCATTTACTGTTCTGTGAATGGAAATAATTAATTTTATAGATTCTCTCGATTTTACCAACATTTAAGACCACTTTTCACACAGTGCGATTTCATAGAAAATAGATTACGGAGACAATTATAAATTTCAATTATCTCTTACGGGTCGTCGCTGATTGGCTTCGTCTCTCGCCACTGGAGTTGTGTACTTGTCCATTTCATTTGCCAATAATGCTTCTCGCAACGAAATAATAATAATGAATAAGCGATTACCCAACCGACGAACAGATACTCGTGAAAAAGATTTCGATTTTGAGGTCACGGGTCAGAGTTTATTTGATTGAATGAACGTGACGACCACCAATGAATTACCCCGAAAAAATATTTTCAGAGGCATATTAAAAATAATTTCAATTTTCAAAAAATGACGCACTTGTACTTGATCACTTTTTGAGTTTTACTTTATTTCACATGACATGTTTTTATCAACAGGTAATTTCAATATTTTGCGATCATTTGTCGATGAAACCATCTGTAGTTTTAAAAACTAGTCGTGTGAAATAAAACTCAATTATTGTTCTAAAACAATTGCTAATTTTTTAATAATCAACATATAATTTCACAAAGTTAATCTCAAATCAATAAATAATATAAGAATTATGCACCCATGCCATGGGAATAATGTTGACTGTTACACGTTTTAAAGAGATCATTTAAACCAGCCAATTACAGGTCATGTAAATGTGCAATTTAATTAGATATCCAGTCCAGAAAGTACAGTCATGTAAATGTGCAATTTGATTAGATATCTTTCTAAAAACCTATATATGTATTTCTTTTTTTATTAAAAAAAATAAATTTCGCTAAAATATTTTATTATGATCTTTAAGTTAAAAAAATGACAATAACGGAACTCATTTAAATCGTCATTTTGATAATAAATATATACATTTCATGGCTCATTAAAAATATCGCTGCTATTCATAGACATTTTAAATTAACCTGATATTTATAGCGATGTTTCGGATCAATTCACGGGTTGAATGGTCCCTAATGGCAATATCCAATGTCTGTGAATATTGTCTTTTTGGCAAAAATGTGAAAGTATATTAAATTACACTTGATTGTACTGAAAATTCACACACTTAAGTGTGAACTCATAATATAATGTACTTTATCCCCCACGAAACACGTTTTGGGGCCATTCTCCAATGGACCATGTAAACATATTTTTCTCTTTTTAATCTCGTTCGTATTCAATCATTAATATTCTCAGAGTAAAATTAATAATATGATCATACGATAAAAAAGTAATAAACTAATATCGTTAGCTGTAAAGATTTTTTTTCTTTAAAATCTTTTTACAAATTTAGTTATTCCATAAATTGGATTGTAAAATTGTTTAAGGCAAAAGAAGGTTTGAAATGAAAACAATACATCGAAACCAATTAGCATACAAGGGTAAATGAATAAATATGTTAATGTAGTAATTGAATAAATATGTAAATATTTTATAATTTTTTTAATTACTTAGAAATATTGGAGCCAATATTGCTGACATACAATAAAGTTTCTTCAGGGAACCGAGCACATTATAAAGCTTACACAAGCTTTTATAAGTGTGGATATATTTTCATCACACACGTATTTACAATTTACGATAATGCTTCCTCTCTTGGTAATTCCGTGAAAACCTTTTTTTTAAATAAACTTATTTGTTTTTAATTTAAATTTTTCTTAGTTAATACCACTGTTTACTATAAATAGTAGTATATTCTAAGTAACTCTTAAATTAACGATGGATAGATTTTACCACAAAGTGACTAAATCAATTAATAAACTTATTTGATTATTTATATGTATTATATGAGTCATGTAATCATGAATTACTTGCCCGAATGATACAAGCTGTTTCAAATCTACCCAATTATATTATCTCATTAAAAATACGTATTTTATAAAAAGTTTCCATATATACTGATTAAATGAATCATGGAAGCAGGTTATAGAGCTTTATTGCGTAATATTTAAAGCTCATTTGACAAAACGTGGTATGTTTTATTTGTTTTTACGTGTTTTTGTAATGTTTTTAATCTTTTGGTACTATATACATGTTTTCATTAAGTGTGTTATTGTTGATTCGCGTTTGTTATGCGAGAAGGGGTAATTCTTAAATAAATGTGCAAGGGTTCTTTGAGCGTATAGTTGTTTGACTGTCATGAGTTGTAATTCGTTGAATATTTCCTCTGTGGGAGCCTGTCTCAAGTATTATTCTCATTATCGACTGTGCTTTTCCGATATTCTGGACCATTGCTGCTATCCTCTTATTCCTACCAACTATCATTTCTTTTCCATAAAGAAAGAATGACCTTAAGGCTTAAGTCTTTCATAAACATTATTTGTATTCCAACACATATTTTTTCGTAAATACCCAATTGGAATTTGGGGTTGATCACCATGCCTTTGGGTAATTACTAACCATGTCAATACCGCATCCATCAGATGGAGTGCCCTATGCACTATAAGAACAAGTAGGAATGAACGTAAGTAATAATGCCCTTAAGTAAGTATTTTACGAGCAAGGCGCTATAAAAATTATCCAAAATTACTATTACTAACAGCAATTAAATACTAATTAATTAGTGTTACTTAACTATGTATATTTTAAAATAATATATGGTTGTTTAAATATTGCGAACTTCAGCACAAATAACGCTTGTGAGGAAAGCATATTTAAAATAATGTAAAACATCCCATAAATTTGGAATAAAAAAACTAATTAATTCGTATACGCTACATAATAAATAACATATATTACGAAATTTTTACTAATGAAAGTGCGTGTAACATCAAGTTCTGATAAATTACCGCTAATATTCCGTTTAATTACTCGTAATCGTGATCTGTTTTATATTTTAATTACGCGATAAACTTTATTCTCAATACATAAATCAATTGAAAATCTGCCTAAACTGATGGAAAGTGTAAGTAAAATTTTATTGAACTTGGCTGTCATTGAGTCCGAATGTAGCGCATATTTGCGAATAATAAAGTCAATTTTGATTTCTTTTACGAATTCGTTATTTTTATTTATGGTCGAAAGTTTTCGCAGCTATTTCACTTTCGATCGATAATGATTTTATAGAGTTTCAACAAGAGGCTTGCTTTATATTCGTGTCTCCACACACTTAGCTAAATAATTACTTGTTTACTAGGCTAGGATAAGGCTGGATTCTCAATCCGCTATTTAAAAAAAACCTATCTTTTCTCTATAATTTAATTGTTTGGGTGACAATTCTGTGGTAATACGGAAGAGCTGAAGTCCTATGGTATATGTTTTAGACTTGTGCCTCTCTTCCCGTCGATTGCGAAATTTCATTTCCCGCCGATTGCAAAATAAATTCAAGAATAAAATATTTTCAATTGGTCTAGGTGTTCGTGATGTATTACTCACATTTACTTTCCCTATCCTTATTATCCTACCTGCAGACAAATCCAGTAAATAGAGGCTTTGCGGGTTATTCCTTAAACATACAAATATGTTTTTTTTTTAAATGAAGCATTTATACAACTTCCGAAAAATATACGTGAATCACTTTAACCAGCTAGTGACAGGTAGTAAGCCCTATAAATGCCCAAACTTCTATATTCTTTTGAGTAAAGATCTCAATAAAAAAATCTTAATTTTATTTTGACCTAAACTAATGTTTGAAGTAAATAATGTGCTTTGTGGTAGTTAATAAAATAAAGTCCCATTTAATATATTTTTCTCATTAAATTATCCAATAATTCACAATCAAACTAAATTAATAGTCTCTGCTTAACGATGTTTTCAACTGATACATAAAAAGTAATAGCGCGTTGAATAATTATTTGAAAAAAACGTATTTTCTGTGTACCTACCTTGTGTGCATTTTGGCAAGTTTTCGCCATACTGCCTGAATATATTCTCACGAATCCATCATTTTCAGACGAATCAGAACCAGTGAGATACATTTTAAGAGATGATCACACTCACTTACGCCTTTGTTTCAATATGAGAACCGATTATATTGCTTGAAATGTGAGAAAGAACAATCGTTTTTTTTGCTTCACTGGGAATTTGTTAAGAAGTGTATTACTGGGAACGAGTAGTTTGATCAGTGAAATATCTTTGATTTGTAAATGAATACATGTTACTTATATGCAAAGCGTTGATTTTTACCCATTAATATTATCTTAAATACCTTACATGCAATCTTTAAAAAAAGTGATTTAACATATCGCAATATAAAATCGTGTACACAATTGATGAATTGATTTATTATTAGAAATTAAACCGGTCATATTATTAACATTGTAAAAAATACAGATTTCTGCGTATAATAAAACAAAAAACAATATTTAAATACTTCTTTAAATTTACATACAACCTTTATTCACGTGAAAATTTCTGCGTTTTTTTACTGTTTTTATAAACTTGCAATAATAAAAATAATCATTATTTTAACAGTATATCAATACATTTTATAGTCCAATACATGTTCTGTTCTTTGTTATTTATGCAATTTTTTGCAGTACCAAAATAATCTGTTTCTAAATGCTTTATTTTTTATCCGCCTCCGTGGCATAATAGTTTATACCACGGAGTGGTAGCGTGTTTAACTACCACGTTAGAGGTCCCAGGTTCGATTCCCAGGGGGGGAGGGTGAAAATAAATATGTGTGATTTTACACATCAATATTTATTTAATATTACCCTGGTGACCACATTGCCTTCATGTAAGCAACGACCAAGATAACACTGCGCCAATACGATGCCCTATGAGCTATTAGGTGCGGATAAGGATTAGAAGAATAATAATGCAACAAATCATTATTTTAATAGTAAATTCATACATTTTAATACAAATTCTGTTCTTGGTTATTTATGCATTTTTTGAAGTAAAAAATGTGTTTATAAATGCTTTATAGAAACAAGTTGAAAATTATGAAATGGATATTGTGAAGCGGGCATCATGCGCGTATCAAAAGCACAGAAACCGGCAGAAAGCGAAAGGCGCGAGACGTTCTGATGGGCGGTATTAAGGCCGAATGGCGGACAGCGGACGGCGGACAGTGGACAGATACTTGTCGCAGTGACCGGTGTGAACCGGCGCTAACCTTAGTATGTATCACGTAATCGTAACACGCCACAGCGACATGCACAACTTAGCGATTACATTAATGTAAATTAGTTTAAATTGTACAAATCAACGCCATTTCTTGCGATTGAACCTATTTTTCTCATCACCTCAAACCAAAGCAAATCATACTGTAAGTTGATTTTTTCCAGTATTCAAACATTGAACCGTGTACCTGAAATTCACAGATTTCGAATGAAATAGTATATCCGTAGTTAGTTAATGTTTTACTTAGTAAATACCACTATTTCTTAAAATCTACAGTGACACGTGTTTCGATGCATTCCGCATCATTTTCAAACACCGTATGAAAATGAATACGGTGTTTGAAAATGATGCGGAACGCATCGAAACACGTGTCACAGTAGATTTTAAGAAGTAGTGGAGTTTACTAAGTAAAACATTAATTAAAAATGGATAGATTTTAGCACAAAGTGACTGCCGAATCAATTAATGTAACTATTACTAACCTGTTTGAGATATTTACGAATGTACCTACTAGTTCTTAAAGTATTTTCTGGTTTCATATTGCTTTTTAACATTATTTACAGTAGGTACCCATTAATAACATTTTGTAATTGAAAAGAAACTTTGTTTTAAAATTACTATAAATAAAATTTATAGTGATTTTAAAACAAAGTTACATTTGATTTATAAAATGGATAATCACAAAGTTAGTCCTTCAAATATTAATAATAATAACATTTTGGATACAGTTATAATAATAATAATAAAATTGGATAACTTATATAGCGTCATTTTCGTAAAAAAATACCTCAAGGGCGCTTCACTGTGAATGAATTGGGGAAAATATTATGGTGGAAATGATTTAGCAAACAAATGTGTTTTTAGTCTTTTTCTAAAGATCATCTCACTCTCACTATTTCTAACCATTGGTGGAAGAGCATTCCACGCCGTCGGTCCTGCAACAGCAAAGGCACGCTCGCCAAATTTAGTGCGTTGGTTGCGAGCTGGTAAGATAACTTTGCCCATTGCAGATGTTGTAGCCGATCGAAGCGTGAGACGTCTATCAACCAATTCATCTGGAATACACAGCTCCTTAAGATACTCTGGAGCCATATTGTGTATTGATTTATACATGAGTAGGCAGAGTTTATACTCAACCCTTTCGGGAAAGCGTAACCAGTGGAGTTTGTGAAGTAGTGGGGTGATGTGACTGAATTTAGAAATTCCAAAAATTAGTCTCGCTGCTGCGTTTAACACTGATTGCAGTCGAGTCATTTTATTGTTTGGTAGACCCGTGTATATACCGTTACAAGTAAGTTCTAAGTAAGTACCAATTTTGAAGCTTAAAATTTAAAAAAAAGTTTACTCTAAACAAAAACGTTTAAACAATTGAAATAAAAATACCCGAATTACATTACGTACGTATGGGAATTCAAAACAGAATACATAGAGCCATAGTATATTTACAATAATCATAAGAATATCGATATTTGATAGAATAGATAGATTACCACAATGGAATCAATTAATAAAAATTAGAATATAAAGTTTTACGACATTAAATCACATTTATAAGTTCTTAAGTATAAAAAAAACCAGAAGTTTTACTCCGTTACACTTTCTTTTAACCTTACTGAAGTAATCAGTTTATAAATCTCCGGATCAAGCGATAAAACCCGAGGCCACAAACGCGTCTAACGTCTAATGATATAATAATTTACAGCTTTGCTGTTTCCTATTTTATTGAGTGTTGCTACGGTCTCATTGATAACCGATATGGAGTCACAATAATTCATGTTATCTCGGGAGATGTGATCTTGGATTGTGGGTTAGAAATGGCACGAATCACGACTCGGCCAATCACGACTGGACTGCTCTATTACAATACTATAAACATGTAGCAGTTTCACAATCAATTATGCTTGTACTTAGCGCATAACGAAATAGATCATTGTATCATAAACATGGGCTCAATTTGATTAACAAATTCAAAGATTCAGAGCCTATAAAAAATCGAAGAATTAAGAAGTTAAAACTTTGGTGGCGTGCACAACATTCTTAATCAGTGTAGGCAGTAGGGTTGGGTAAGGATAAGGCATAGTACGGCTGTCCAAACTCAAAACACAGTCAGGGACATTTTTTGTAGTACGTTTTTTTTGCATTTTTGGACTAAGTAGAGTCTACTTAGTCCATAAATGCAAAAAAAAACGTACTACAAAAAAATTGTCCCTTACTGTGTTTTAAATTTGGACAGCCGAGTAGGTACTGGTCGTGTTTCTATATGCAACGCGAGAAATCCTGGGAAGGCACTGCTTTTCTGCCTATATAAAATACACGCCTATGAATACATGTATACTGGTTAGAGATAGGCGTGTTTCTGCAATACATATGTGGATTCTAACAAAGGCATGCCTAAGTATACATGAAATTTTGTATACACAAAGTATATTATACTTTTTTCTATTACCGTCCTGCGATGTTTCTCTTGAAACACTTAAAATAAGTAGCGTGAACCGGCTGGAGGCATTTGAGATGTGGATGCACGGAAAAATGTTTCGAATACCCTGGACGGACATGGTCAGCAGTGAAGAGTTCTCCGAAAAGTCAGAGCAAATAGGGAACTAATATCGAATATTAAAGCCTAAAAAGTGTCCTATTTGGGACATGTGCTCAGTGGAGAAAAGTATAGGCTACTGCAACTGATCATTGAGGGTAAGATCGAGGATCGAAGAGGTTTTCTAAAAAGATAGTAAATCTGATCTTATATCGTTCGTTAAATAAAGGAAAAATTCTACTTTTCTATCACCCTGTAAATCTTAATAACTTTCAGGGATAATGACCAAAATAACCCTTCCCTGAAAAGTAATGACAATGCGCACGGTTTTTTTTTAATTACCTAATGCCCAAGTGACTCTGAAATCTAGCTACGGCTTATGCAACACCGCTTATCATGACCCTTCTCAGGCTTCAACTTTTTAAGTTTCAAAGCCTATGCCTACCCGTGAGTGGATTTAATCTTTATGTTTAAAGTTACTATAATTTCATGTAATTCATGAGTGAAAATCTAGGCAAAAACACTCGCTTATAATAAGCGCACGGGCATACCCTCTACCTTTTTGTAGTGTGGATGACTACAAGGTGTGACGTCAGAGTTACCCACACACATAAGAGCAGTACCATATAGCGGAAGTGGGTCGCGACTTTTCCTACGTCATGACTGACCGATTGGCTCCGCCACGCGTCACGCAGTGCTTTTTTACTTTTGAATTAATATTCACTTTTGAAAAATAAGCAATAACTTTTTATTGCGTACAATGAGTGTAAAATTGTGCAAGAAGTTAATTGTTTCATAAAATTCTATGGCGTAAATGAATTTTCACCGTACGCATATCTGAAAATACAATAAAAAAATAGATATACAGGACAGGAGTTGGGATAATCGGCGTGTATGTAGCATATCGCTCACTCCTTTCAAGAACGTCATAAATCAAAAAACTTGATTTTTCAGGAGAACGTTTTTAAGGTTAAAAAATATAATACAATGTATTATAAAATATATATCCAGCCACTTATTGAACTTTTTACTGTACAACAGATCTTTTTAGGTAAAACCTGATGGTTTTTTCTCCATTTGAAAAATATTTACTATTTTTAAAAAAAAATATTAAACAATACCTTTTCTTCAAAATGCAAAAACAACACTTTCTGCCCTGTAGCGGGTAAATATTAAGTTTAAAATATGCCGCTTTTGCTGGAATATAGTACATATTCTGGTCATTTTGAAAACATGCACAACTGAAAATTGTCGATTTTCGATTCATGACGTTCTTGAAAGTAGTGAGCGATATGAGAATATATACGAATGTAGAAGTGGCGAAGATATGTGGGGTGCTCTATTCTCTCTGCTTACTTCTGCGGGGAAGCAGCGTGATGGTTAGTTAGTTAGTTATAAATAATAAAATAATATTAGTTTTTTTTATTTTACTGAGTAGAAATTGACCGCGGGCTTCAAAGTTCAACGGATCAGCTTGTACCATATTGTTTGTAAATGTTGTAATGTATTTGTGGATAATAACACTTCACTGACCTGAAAAAACGATCTCTCTACCCTTAAGCGGTCATGACACGATAATTATGTTAAATTATATGGACGTCTACTCGCAAGAGTCTAATGGAATTGCGTAACATGGTATAAAAGTAATCATGATTATATTTGCACAGTTGCTGATAATTTGAGTGTATTTCTCCGTCTGAGCTTGAGATGTTTATTGATCACACTTGGCCATAACCTTATTACTTTGATGAGGACGTTAGATGGTCGAGTACATTTCTTCTAAGAGATGTTGCAAAAACGGCAAATGGATTCGCCTGTGCAATTAATTGTTTTACTCTAGAATCTATAATTTTTGCTTTCAAGTGATTGTTTTATTAAAAATTAAACTCTTGAATAATCCACTTAATTGAGTTTTATTTTTATTTACGACTAGTTTCGAAAACAACAATTGTTTTCATCTTCTGGTACAAATTAAAACTAACGAATAAAAATATATTTAGGTGTATATATAGGTTAATAAATATTGTCCGCCTCCGTAGTGTAATGGTCAGCATTCTCGGCTACCGTTCTGGAGGTCCCGGGTTCGATTCCCAGGGGGGTTTAATAAATATAAGTGATTTTTTCACTCTAATATTTATTCAATATTACACTGGACTGGTACCTGAAGTGGAGGGCTGATCACCTTTCCTTCATGTGTAATCGATCGAGATAACACTGCGTTTATATGAAGCAGTGCCCTATGCACCATTGGGGTGCGGTAAGGGTTTATTATTTTATTATAATAAATATAGGTAGGGGGGTTAAGGAACAACATTTTTTGTAAAAGGAAACATTGATAATAATGGTGACGTATTTTGAAACAGTATATTTTTAATTATTGTTTTATCTGAATTTAAATTCTTATGTACTTCTAAATTTTCTAAATTATTCATGACTTGACCTTTATTTGTAACAGAGTGTATTAATTTAAGTATTTTTGTATTGAAGTGATTGCTCTATTGCGTTTGAATTCGCTTAAGAGCAAAAATTGTTGATTTGAGATTGGCTGAAAAATCGAAAACAGTCATTGTTATTCAGCTAAGACCATGTCAGCAAAATGTTTGAGCATCGGACCATAACACGTTACAATGCTACCGGTAGCATCAAAAAACGCCATGAAGGTGAACATCCAAAAACAGCAACATCGACAGAAATGGTTTAAAATATGAACGCCGGAATTTAAAGCAAAAGTGTCTGCTCGTAGTAGTATGGGGGGCATATTATAAAATAAACTATGTAAACGATTGAAGCCCTACAAAAATAAAAAAAGTGCATGATTTAATTACACCTGTACAAATGGCAGTTTCCTTAGCAAGAGCAAGGGTGTTAAAACACTTGCGAATTGGAGTCGAGCTTGAAAGTTTGTTTTTTCCGATGATTTCTTTGCAGTTCAACAATATTTAAATATTTGAAATTTTGGCTGATAGTTATGAATTTGGAAAGTATTTGGCTTTCTCCGATTGAACATCATTTTTCCCCTTGAAAGTTTTTTTTTCTAATTCTTACCGTTTTTAAGTACAATAAAAACTATAGTAAAATAAGGCCAGGGATATATTTAGGTGGGGAGAAAGCTCTAATAAAAACCTAGAAGGTTTAAGACACTTCTAAGGTCCTGTGTAACATTTATTTAAAGAATCAAAACAAATACTTTTATAGCTGTCTCAACTTTATATGATTGTACCCGTACGTGGAAGGTTTTTAGACAATTGCATACACCATATATATCTACAGGTTTTAAAATATTAATGCAATATGGATGTTCAATAATGGGCAGAATGATGAACGTTACACAAGTGTATGAAGTGATCGCGTAAGCCAACCAAATGCTAGGTCATAAGCACTGGGATGATCAAGCTTCCATCTTCTTTCAAATAACAAAGAACGATAGATTTTTCATATCACACCCATAAATATTGACATCTCAACCGTAAGGTGAATAATCCAGTATGTGATAAATAATAATTTTAATGTTTTTTTTCTTTCTTTCTCTTTCACTTTTTTGCACCCTGCTTATAAATGCAAGATCATGCTACGGGTAAGGGATTCATACAATTTTACTATAGTGCTTTCCAGTATGCATTATGTGGGAGAAAAAAAAGGGTAGAGCAGCGTTCAGCCACACCACTCCACTACACTTTAGTTCCGTAAATACTGGTCAAAGTTGTTCTGTAATTCCAGTTAATATTTATGTTACAAATGTATTTTTTAAGTGCTTTTTTAAAAATAATTGATGCTTAAATTACTTGTGCAAAGATATATAGATAATTTCATAATGGTGCTAAGTTATACACAATATAATAATAAAAAATAACTAGCTCAGTATCTGATCGGCCAGTGATCTACAAGATAGTAACATTCCTTGGCCTAGAGGTCTCAAAAGAGGCCAATAAAGTTGTGCTCGCAATATCAATATACCACCTGTATCGCTATATCTCTTCACTGACCGTTAATGCATTCACTGCAACCTGGTGCATTGCCGGCACAGCCTTGGAGAGTCTAATTTGCCACTCACATCGGAGCAGGGTTGCTACTCGCAAAACACTTTCATCGACCGGTCGGAACACTTTTGCTTGCATAGAAAGTGACTGAAACACTGTGAACTTGGTGATCCTAATGCTGATGCTGCACGGATACTGGCCAATGGAAATCACTGACTCGGACGGCGGAATACAAAGAGGAGATTTATCATTGCTGAAAAGTAAGATCTGCATCCATGGAGGTACTATGAAATGAGGTTAGTTTTCTAATTACAGTGATGGGTATACTTATATATTTCATCCAAAGCTCATGTGAAATAATCCGGGTTCAGATCTTGCATACAAATAAAAGGTTCTCTGCTAAATAAAAGCTTTCCAAATCCGATCATTGATGTTATGAACTCAATTAATTGGAAGTCTATTAACTAAGTGATCACTTAACGAGCCTATGACAGGTTGGAAGCCCTGTAAATTTCCAGACTTCCATATTCTTCTTCACCTTTTTTGAGATGTCAAAAATGTAAATGTGTGTATGTTGATAATCATAAACCACCTTATGTTATTCATATGTTTTTGTATACCTGTGACTGGCGCTTTTACCTGTGTTATGTAAAATCATGGTTTTGTTGAAAATAGCTCTTTGCACCGCAATGGCATTGCCATCTGTTAAAAGTTAGTCAAAAAAACAGAATAATAAATATTACTCATGGCAGTCAGTGTGCTTCTTGTCGTCTCTTCTTCTATTACTGTCGCATAGCATTTTCAATGTTCTCGATTGCAGTGTTATTTTAAATATTATAAATATTTACATTGGTTCATAAACATTGTGGAATGAAGCATATTAAAAATATGTCCTTTCTTTTATGTCCATTTAACCAGTCTAAGCCACAGCAATGTGTGGCCGGGTACAGCTAGTAAATTAATATTAATTCATAATTTATGACTTGGTTGTTTCATGTAAGTATTTTTTTTAATACTTTTTTTTATATTAAAATACTAAAATAGATTATCTAAACCTGGAAACGTCGTTCAGACTAACGACATGTCAATGACAGGCGAAACGTGAGATCTCTAGCACCGGCTTAGCCATGAAAACATATATATTGACTTATCTATCATTACAAACATGATAAGTCGATATGTTGGCTGTCAGCTTTACCCCTTGGTACCCGGAAGACTTAAAAAAGACGATAAATTATATTTTACATAAAAAATAATCGGTATTTATAACCTAAATAGAGAGTATAATTTTTATTTTATTCAATATAAATTTTAGACTCAAAAAGTTTACTGTATTACTTGCGGAGTGTGTAAAATTGTGTTCCAACAGATATTAAAAAGGATTTGATGTCATTGCTAAGAACTTTAATAAAATCAAAACTGGTGTTAAACAAGTGTTTTATTTTATATTAAATTTAAATCATCTTGTTATTTTACAAACAAACGAAAAATATACTTAACTCCATATTATATATATCGAGATTCAACAAGTGTTTTATTTTATATTAAATTTAAATCATCTTGTTATTTTACAAACAAACGAAAAATATACTTAACTCCATATTATATATATCGAGATTCAATAAGTGTTTTATTTTATATTAAATTTAAATCATCTTGTTATTTTACAAACAAACGAAAAATATACTTAACTCCATATTATATAAGTATATCGAGATTCAACAAGTGTTTTATTTTGTATTAAATTTAAATCATCGTGTTATTTTACAAACAAACGAAAAATAAACTGAACTCCATATTGTATATCGCTCACTCCTTTCAACGACGTCATATATAAATAAAAAAAAGTCGACTTTCAGTAATGCATGTTTTCGGAATGCCCAGAAAATGCATTATATCCCAGCAAAAGCGGCATATTTTTACTTAATATTTACCCGCTACAGTGTAGAAAGTGTTGTTTTTTCATTTTGAAGAAAATGTATTGTTTATTTTTTTTTTTTTAATATCCTAAATATTTTTCAATTGGAGAAATTCAGTTTTTACCTAAAACGATCTGTTGCACAGTAAAAAGTTCAATAAGTGGCTTAATATTTATTTTTTATACATTCCATTAAAAGTATGTTTGAACTTTAAAAACGATCTCCTGAAAAATCAAGTTTTTTGATATATTTATGACGTTGTTGAAAGGAGTGAGCGATATCACGAGGTATAGTACGTACGTAAGGTACGGTTATTTTTTGACAACCGACCTAAAAGTGTTAAAACACACTTGACACATTATGCGTTCAGTTTCTCTTTCTTATTTGATTTCGGCTGCGGGTAATTATTATGGTGCAGTTTATTTATAATTCGCTCGACCACTTTCCAATACACCGAATTCGTTTTCAACGAGAGATTGAGAAAAAATATAACTCGTTTCGCTAAATGGACTCCAAGTGGGACATACTACCGAAACACACTTTTGTAACTGGTTTTATAATGCAATCGATTATTTGCATTGATCGGGCATTGTTTTCATGTATTTGGCGGGTCGCTTCAGGTCATATTCTCTAGTTTAATTTGTTTTATTGTTGTTGTTATTATTATAACAAATAAACGCGTTGGCATGACATTGGCATTCAAGATGGATCGAGAAAAAGCTGTTTGATTTTTATTTAACAGGCGGAGGCATTTTGCGGACAATCTTGTACATATATGTAGAAAACGATATAAGTGTATATATATATATATATATATATATATATATATATATATATATATATATATATATATATATATATATATATATATATATATATGTATTTACATATATATATATATATATATATATATATATATATATATATATATATATATATATATATATATATATATATATATATATTATATATATATATATATATATATTTATATATATTTATATATATATATATATATAAATATATATACAAGTCGTAAGCCCTGTTAATTCGCAGACTTCCATATTCATATATGTTTAATTTATTATTAGATTAAAACCAATATTTTTAGCTTTTCCACTTTTTTATTTGACCAGCGACCGGGTTTCGTCGTTACCGACATCATCAGACTGGTGAGAGGCTTTACAAATTTGTATGTTATAAATAAAAGAAGGCAGGAGTTGATAACCATGATTTGATATAATTTTATGAGAAATTAATTTAATTTTAGTGAATTTAAGTATTGTATGATATTTTAAATATTTTTTTATAAAGATTTTTTTGTATTGAAAGCATGATTTTATATAAAGTTAAAATAGATTTGTATTTTTTGTAAATGAATTTAAATTATGTAACGAGGTATCAGGAAATGCTGGTTGACGGCTCCTTCCACTAAGCTGTGGTTGTCCGGGGGGAGTCCGAAGTTCTCTGAAATGTAAATTTCCCGGCAGTCATTTCTTATCGACAAGACATTAAGGCATCTATTGTTTCTTTTCTAATGGGTAAAGTAAGGGAGAATGAATGTGTGTTACTTGATCATTTAATATGTCTTTATTATGACAATTTTTTAATCTATTTATTTCCAAAATTTCGAGCCTATCTAATTTTTTACCTTTACTACATTTGTGTAAGATTTTTACATTAAAATTTTTATCGAAATCATGATTTGACTCTATCAAGTGGTTTGCAAAAGTGGAGTTTTCTTTTTTATTTCTCCAACTTTGGACATGTTCGTTTATTCTTATTTTAAACGATCGTCCTGTTTGCCCCACGTATTCAGCACTGCATGATCCACAACTTAATAAATATGAGCCTGAATTTGTTTCTTTTTCCCTTTTATCTTTATTATTAATTAGTATCTTCCCCAGATTTGAATTATTATAAAAGGCTATGGAACATTCATCTTTGTTCGCTAGTTTTCCGATTCTGTTGCTACTATCCCCTATAAAAGATAATTTAGCCCATTTTTTAACTACTTTTGAAGTCTCTGTAATGAGAGCTTTATTTAATTGAGATGTTGCAAGTCTCTTTTGTTTTTTCCTAATTAATTGATCAATTAAACCACATTCATAACCGTTATTGGAGGCTATCGTCTTTATGATATTAAGTTCAGAGTTGTAATTATCATTATTTAATGGGACATACAACAGCCTATGAATTAAACTATGAAATACAGCGAGTTTATGTATTATGTATTTCATAGTTTAATTCATAGGCTGTTGTATGTCCCATTAAATAATGATAATTACAACTCTGAACTTAATATCATAAAGACGATAGCCTCCAATAACGGTTATGAATGTGGTTTAATTGATCAATTAATTAGGAAAAAACAAAAGAGACTTGCAACATCTCAATTAAATAAAGCTCTCATTACAGAGACTTCAAAAGTAGTTAAAAAATGGGCTAAATTATCTTTTATAGGGGATAGTAGCAACAGAATCGGAAAACTAGCGAACAAAGATGAATGTTCCATAGCCTTTTATAATAATTCAAATCTGGGGAAGATACTAATTAATAATAAAGATAAAAGGGAAAAAGAAACAAATTCAGGCTCATATTTATTAAGTTGTGGATCATGCAGTGCTGAATACGTGGGGCAAACAGGACGATCGTTTAAAATAAGAATAAACGAACATGTCCAAAGTTGGAGAAATAAAAAAGAAAACTCCACTTTTGCAAACCACTTGATAGAGTCAAATCATGATTTCGATAAAAATTTTAATGTAAAAATCTTACACAAATGTAGTAAAGGTAAAAAATTAGATAGGCTCGAAATTTTGGAAATAAATAGATTAAAAAATTGTCATAATAAAGACATATTAAATGATCAAGTAACACACATTCATTCTCCCTTACTTTACCCATTAGAAAAGAAACAATAGATGCCTTAATGTCTTGTCGATAAGAAATGACTGCCGGGAAATTTACATTTCAGAGAACTTCGGACTCCCCCCGGACAACCACAGCTTAGTGGAAGGAGCCGTCAACCAGCATTTCCTGATACCTCGTTACATAATTTAAATTCATTTACAAAAAATACAAATCTATTTTAACTTTATATAAAATCGTGCTTTCAATACAAAAAAACCTTTATAAAAAAATATTTAAAATATCATACAATACTTAAATTCACTAAAATTAAATTAATTTCTCATAAAATTATATCAAATCATGGTTATCAACTCCTGCCTTCTTTTATTTATAACATACAAATTTGTAAAGCCTCTCACCAGTCTGATGATGTCGGTAACGACGAAACCCGGTCGCTGGTCAAATAAAAAAGTGGAAAAGCTAAAAATATTGGTTTTAATCTAATAATAAATTAAAAATGCAATTCCATC
Source organism: Brachycentrus maculatus (assembly GCF_059751285.1). Lineage (NCBI taxonomy): Eukaryota > Metazoa > Arthropoda > Insecta > Trichoptera > Brachycentridae > Brachycentrus > Brachycentrus maculatus. Next base: position 895,760 of record NW_028280759.1, on the reverse strand, counting down.
ACGAAGTGTCAGTGGATAATATAAATCATATATGTTTAGTTATCAAAATGTTAAAGTAACTTCAAAGTGGACAAACCTAGATTTGTAACATTTTTGGACACATTTAAAATGTTATGACTCAAGAAGATGGTCATAAAACGTACTTGTAATTACCTATTTAATTCCTAGGAAGTGTAAGTGAATTACGAGTTAATTGGTTCTACTCATTTCTCATACTATAAGAAGAAAAATGTGTTGAATTTACTCAGATTTACTGCACGGCAGAATAACTACGGAAAAGAAATCTCATCCAGCGTCCCAGATAGTCGCTTACTACGGTAGGTACTTGTAGTTTCACAGAGAATTCAATGCAATCGCTCACTAATAAATATTTTTAATTGTTGTTGAAGTTGGATTTACATAAATCGTTCATTTAATAAATATGCATAAAAATATTTTATCTTTTACATATGGACTGTTTAATAGCTTATTCTTTAAATACTGGTGTAAAAAGAGAAAAACTGGGGTGTTAAATAGCTATTTTATCTTTGAAATACGAAATAAATAGCTTATTCTTATAAATATTGTAAGAAAATATTTTAGCTTTTAAATATGGACTGTTTAATAGCTCATTCTTTAAATACTGGTATAAAAAATTAATACTGGGGTATTAAATACGTATTTTATCTTTAAAATACGAAATAAATATCTTTTTCTTATAATATCGGTTTAAAAATGAAAAACAGAGAAAACCGAAGTTTTAAATGGATATTTTTTCTTTGAAATACGAAATGTTTCATCGTTAATTCTTTTAATATTAATGTAAAAATGTGAAAAGTAGAGAAAAATAGAGATATTCAATAGCTATTTTATCTTGAAAATACGAATTGTTGATTAGTTTATTATTTTGATATTTATATAAAAAAATTAGAGCAGAGGTGTTTTTTAGCTACTTTGTCTTTAAAATACGAAATACTTGGTATTTGATATTGGTGAAAAAAAAAAGATAAACAGGACTGTTTTGTCAAAAATTTTAATTCAAGTAATCACTTTTATATAAGATTTTAAGCAAACAAATAAATAATTTTTTATTTAGATTTGAAAAAATATCAGAATGGAAAAAAACTACCATACGAGACTTTTTTTTCGTTAGTCTTACAACAATTTATTCAATTTATGCACCAGTTTACAAAATATTAAAATCGTAAAATAAAATATTTATCAAGTATTTCAGAGATGCAGGAAAACCATGTCAATTCTCTCTCATCGAAATTCTTCACTTGGTAAATTGCAGCCTTAAGGCAATATAAAAGTACCCATCCATTTTTACTCAGTTTATTTATTGCACAATTATTATATAAAACTGTTAATTACGAATTCAAGCGTTGTATAATAATTTACACTCGCTTTATAATTAAATTCATTAATAGGAATAATAATTTTGAATGGATAATTTTAAGTGGGTAAAATGTATGATGTTTTTGTCGTACGAAATAATGATAAAGCAATTTAAGCAATGGCATTTCTTTGAAACCATAATGCGTTTTATAATGGTATGTATTCAAGTCGTATTTAACGTTCGTAAATTATAATTATTAAATAGTAACGTATTATTTAATAGCGTTATTGTTCCCAAAAATCAGTAATGAAAATAATACTATAAGGAAAAAAAGCTCCGAGACGGACTTCCTTACAGGAAATATTCAACAAAATACAACTTACGACTGTCAAACAACTGTACGTTAAACCAATGATTACATATGCATGGAATTACTCTGACATGACACAAGAAAATACCTCCTAGCAAAGCCAAAAATTCACCATTAACACACTTTATGGTAACGTACTTAGAACTTCAAGATCCATAACACAGAAAAATCTTAAACAAAATCTAACACTTACCTCTTTTGGTCAGAATAACCTTGATTGCTATGCAATAAAATTATATAAACTGCTTTCTATCATCTATAAAGTCATCAAATAATGAAACCAAAGTATAAAAAAGCCATTCGTAAATGGAAAATCGAGATGGGTAGATCTGAAATAGATAGCATCATTCGGTCATACCTTATTCGATTACATGTCATAAATAATTTCCTGTTTATTTAATTTTTGTACATGTACTGTAAATGTGCTTTTGGCACAGGAAAACCCAGTGAGAGTACATTTTTGTAAATTGTAATTTATAATTATTTATGTGCACGATAAAAAAATAAATGCAGAAAATAAACCAGTGTGTCCAGTATAAGTTTTAAAAATCTGAGTAGAGTGGGTTTGTCAATCTTGGATAGAAAGGTGATTGTTACACGTGTCTAGAGTGATCATTTAACCAGCCTATAACAGAATAAAAAAGGCTTGAAAAATACGATCAAGAGAATAAAAATAAAGGAAGGGGTGATTTGATGCACAGTCGTTCTGGGAAGTGACAAAATGTTTCAGAGGTTCTTGAAGGTTATCAGATAAGGTGCATTTTTTTACATGGAGGCATAATTTGGACCAGAATTTTGCATCATAAACTGAGAAAGAATTTTTATTGTTCTTTATCTAAGTTAACCTTTCATTTAAATCTTGTGATATATTTTTAAAATTAAAAGCCTGAATTTCCAATGCGTAAATTGCGTAATGTTTCAAGAATTGAAAATAACACGATGGTGATAAATTTTAACGATTTGATGCATTTTCTGAATACCACTAACCACTATTATAATTTTTCTACTTTATATTCAAGGTCTTCGTTTTTGGTGTTTATTTTAATATTTAGATGTCTATCGATAACTATTTAAAATAGCGACCACACGAAAAATTCTCGGGATGCGTTTGCAAGTGTTCTCCGATCGTTCACTGATCTCACGACGACCATGTAATTGCGTTTGACGTTTATTTGAAGGAATAGAAAGACAATATTGTTTTGTAAATTTTATAAAAGACTGAAGATGTGTACGATAGAGTAGAATAGTTGAAGATTTTGGTGAGACCATGTCAACAGGATTGATGAATCAAGGATCCCATACATAGCGACTAATGAGAAAACACTGGGTCACCGCCTTTCTGGAAGATCACCTAAGATATGGTAGGATAGCTGGGCGTCAACATCAAATGGGGAGTCACTTTATTAAAAAAAACACATCTTCAGATCTAATTTAAAAATTAAAGAAGAAGAAGTTTTATGAATTGGTTACTTTTATTTGATATTTTATAGTAGTTGATGGTAACTCTCCAATTAATGATCCTTTTCGTGTAAATTTGAGTTTGAAGAGCTAGGTTTTGTGTAAGTACCTGCCAGGATGACATGAAATTATTCCAATGTAAATGCTTAAACTTATTTCACTTTAAGATAACGAGGTTAAAATAAATAGGTATGACTTTTTAGGAATGACAGTCTTCTAAAAACCTGTTTAACCGTTTCAATGTGAGTGATCGTCGTATGATCACTCTTAGTTGAAAGAAAAACGCATCCTTTTATTTCATTATAGTCAATTAAAGCAAATATCTTAATTTTTTTATCCATAGAGAAGTTGTAAATAGATATTACGAAACCAGGAAATAATACTGACTCCCACATTTAATGCATTGATTGAAACAATGGCCAAAATTATAAATTAACATTCAATGAAGTAACTGTAAAGTGTACATATTATTAATTGCCTTGCATTATACGAATATATGTAGGTACCTTTACGTTAAAACCAAAACATATTTTTTAGATTTTTTACAGATTTTTTTAAATATGCTTACAAAACAAATGCGATTATACATTTAATAATGAATTCAATTAAAAGACAATTATGATTTGCCATTTTATTAACTATAATTTATTTCGTATTTTGACTTAAAAGCTTAGAAAATAAATGAAATTTTGAATGCACAGCAAACAGTATTTGACTGCAATAATGGATGATATTAAAAATAGTCTAGTTATTGTGAGTTAAGAAAAAGAGAGAAAAGAAATATTTTATAAACACTCATACGAAAAAAACAAAAATTTCACTTGTGATATCATTATTATAATATTTACATTTCAAGTGCAATTCATTGAAGTTTAATAGTTCAGGTTTTTATTTAAATATATTCTATCAAGAGATTTTTAACGATTGTGTAATCATTGATGACGTTTTGATTGCCTTATGTGGACAAAATTAATTTTAGCAAGCTTTTTACTGGATATTCCTTGATACCAAAAATCACAATCATAAATATTTTGTATAACGCTTTTTTTCAGCTATGATATGATGTGTATATCATGATTAGAGGCACTAAAAGAAAATCGTGGATTAATTAATATAGAAGAAACATTTCATGAAAATTTTCCTCTCATATGTGTGTATGTATTAGTGTTAAATTGTTATATGTTAAGATGAATAACTCCGCTTTTCCTTATTGTCTTCTCACTTCTCCTACTCATAGATGTATAGGGTGCTCACAAATATCTTTATTTTAAATAATATTCAAATAAAATTTTACTTTTATTATTTTATTACTAAAAATCACATTTTCATAATTAATTTCGAGAAAATTTAGACAGATGTGTTGGATAGTTTGGGCATGTGCATCGAATAATTGAAAAAAAATAGTAAATAAAATTTATGAGCCACACGTGGTTGGTACTTTTACCAACCATATATTTTTAGATCACATTGTTTCCATTTTTTTTTCAACTACATTTTTTTAATCCAGAGGATCGAGGATAACTTGGCATGGTCATGTATTCGAAGGACATGAATGTGGTCAATTCAGAAGGAATAATCGGCAGATACGAAAGAAGAGATGCATAAATGTAGAAGAGGCAAATATTATTTGCAAAACACAGATTGGTGTGGCGTTCTATTCTCTCTGCTTGCCCGTATGGAAAAACGGCTTGAAGGTTAGTTTTAGTTTTTATACCACATTTTGTATTGAACCATATGAATTAAGTTTTTCAATCAGCTTTTTTCTCCATAACACGCCGCAATATTGTATTTCTTGCTATGATCACTTAAACCAACCCACGACAACACGTAATCCCTGCAAATGCTCAGAATCATATTTTTCTTCATCTTTGTTAAGATATCAATAAAAATATTGGTATAATAAATGATTTTATGATACTATTATATAATATACTATTTTTTGACATCTCAACATAGATAAAAAAGAATACGGAAGTCTTGGCATTTTCACGGGGCTAAATACCACTATAGGCTGGTTTAAGTTATCACTTTACACACTTTTACTTTATTCTTCTTCGTCTATGTTGAGATGTCAAAAAATAGTTTGAAAAATAACTCCTATAATTGGAGATAATCCAGATTTGTGCAAAAGTATTTGGACACACTCAAAATATTGTGATGCTATAATATTACATTTTTTGTGAGGTCAAGGGATCTTGCATCCCTTATATCACTGTGACTATATTAGGTCTATTGTGACCTAATAATTTTACATGATATTAAATGTTGGTGATTCTATGATCTTTTAATGTAACAAACAATATTTTTTATTATTTCATGGTTGTTTTGTATTGAAAATCATCAAAGATTAACGATTTAAATAATTTCAAGTAGTTTATTGATTTGGCGTTTAATTTGTACAACTCCATTTTAATTTATGTTTTAATTGGAAAATCTAACAGATTTTTTGAGTCTACTAAGCTGTATTTTATTGTTAAAACACACATAAAAAATAATATTGTGACAGTTGTTTCGCCTAGTTATGGCATTTTTAAAGGAATGTTTTGTTTGAAAATGCCATAACAAGGCGAAACAATTGGCACAATATTAACTTTGATGTACTTTTTAACAATAAAATACAACTTAGCAGACTCAAAAAATCTGTGTTGGATATTACAATTAATACATTCTCGTAAATTTCAAGAAGCTAAATACGAATTTTCGTAGCCACCCTATGGTGTAATTAGGTATTTATTCATAACATGCACGTTGTTGGCCGATTTCCTTCTCATCTCTCGTTTCTTCGCTCGAGATTGGTCTCATAATCTGCATATCTGCAATAAATAATCTACTTCGCGTTAGCTCACACTTCCCAGTAGGAATTTTCCTCCATGTGGGCGATATTATACTCAAATTCGCGAAATGGAGACTGTTGCAAAATATGCTATAACTTCAGCATGGTCCAAATTATACATGAATAAAAAACATATTTATAAACAAAGATTTACATAGTTGATGTGTGGACATTTGAATAAAAACACTCGTTTACAATATTTTTAGTGTGTCAAATTTTTTGTTTGCAAGTTCTAGATTTAGATCCACTTGAGAGTTTTTCATTTTTTTTTTCATTTTTATTTCAAGAAAGATGAAGAAGAATATAAAACATTAACAGAGTTAAAGACCTGTCACAGGCTGTTTTATGTGATAACTTTATACTCACGTTTAAAATTAACCATTCTACCACACTATTCAAATTTTGGAAGCTATGTTTTTGATTCAATTGAAAACATTTTTCAAATGCTACCTCTTTGGCACCATCTATGATTGCATTTTAGTAGCTTTATTTTACAAAATACATTACTTGAAACATTCTCGAAATTTATGTCAGATTCTTCCCGAATTATTTTACATACGTAGTAAGAATGACCTAAAAATATCTTTGAAAAATATACTCATTTCAATCATAAATGTCTCCTAAGAAGTAGAACATAGAATATCTTTTCCATTCAAGCATACATGGATTTTGAGTAGTAGGGTTATTAATCATGGGTAGAATGGCGAATCTTACAGCTACATAAAGTAATCACTCAAACCAGCGTATGACAGATTGTAAGCTCTGTAAATGCGCAGACTTCCATATTCTTTTTCATCTATGTTGATATATCAATAAAAATCTCTATGATATTCGCTATTGGTAACAGGAAACATTTGGTAGCACTCAATTTCTCTACACAATAATCATAATGTATTATTTAATAGCGACATTTTGTGAAATACTACCTCAAGGGTACTTCAATTAAAAAACATATTGTATTTTTATACAATTATACAAGGAAATACACATATTAAAATTAACATATGTACATTACTTTTATTGTTCTTCGGAAAGGTTGCGAGGATAGCAAGCAACTCTACTATTCACACAATTACACCTACACAAAAAGTTGCATTTTGGTTTGTACCGAAGATGCAGAAGCACTACGTCCATATATGTGAATAAAGTTATGGTAGTGTTTGACAGTGTTGCTAGTATGCTGTTATAGTCATTGTCCTGACGAAGTGACGGGGATGTCTCTAAGGCGGTAGATTACAATTTTGGTGTACAGTTATATTTTTTCATTAACAAACATTTCGTAAAACCATATATTTTGTTTTCTGATTCCTTGCAAAAAGAATCATTAAAAAATTCATTGGATGTATATAAATGGTATACAAACTAAAAAGGTAACTTATAATACATATGCTTACGAAAGGTTATTTTGTTGACATATTTGCAAAGTGTAATATTTTTTCCAGCTTTATATAGCGTACAATATGCAGAGGTCTGCATACTTTATCTCAATGTAGTAGAAAATGATAATTTATATTCCCCTGGGAATCGAACCCGGGACCTCCGGAACGGTATTGTGTTTGGTGAACTGTCATATTATATGTAATTTATAAAATATTATTTCAGATAAACTTTTATTGTCGTTTCTTTAACTACAAAGCAACACATTGTTTATTTTGTTATATTTATATTTTATATATGTTTTATATATATATATATATATATATATATATATATATATATATATATATATATATATATATATATATATATATATATATATATATATATATATATATATATATATATATATATATATATATATATTCATATTTCATTTCGATGCAATACTAATAAAATATACAATGCAATTTTAAATATACCATGCACCATTATGTATGATTAGTATTAGGTTAGAAGAGATACAATATTATGCAAGTAAGATCGATGAATTTAAGGAAAGCAAAGTGCATTATTCTCACGCAGTTGGACAATCTCGATAATTTTGCGTCTGGGCGGTAACTGGTTGGTTCTCGCGTGTTTCAAGAGCATATCAGGTTTCCCCATCGGAGCGCCGGAGCCCAAATACGCGAGGGTGACGCAAATCCCGCAAAAAGCTGGTTTTGTGAAACGGCCGATTGCATTTCAGGCGGGCAATATTGCATATCGCCGTTTCCCAACTGACCCAATCCAGTCGCTATAGTTTCTATACCGTTCGGTCGCCAGTACACTTGTTTAGGAATTATTACTTGCAATGCAGACATGAGGCACTCATTCGAATCGGTTTTCATTTCATGTCTGCCTGACTTTTTCAAGGCACTAGTAATTGCAACCATAACTGAGCATAGATATCGAATTTGAGCTCTGCGCGATAAAATGATCTACCCAAATAAGGGCTTTATAATTACACGTACGGAATGAGTTCATTAGAAGAGCATTTGTGACACAAGCGACTTCTTTCATATTTTTAGAAAAGGTATATCCAAATGTAAACTGCGAATTATTATTTTTTAAATTTTAAGTAAAAACACTTGTTTTATTAATAATTTAAGTATCATCTAATCGGCTGTCCAAACACAAAACACAGTAAGGGAGATTTTTTGTAGTATGTTTTTTTGCATTTTTGGACCAAGTAGATTCTACAAAAATGCAAAAAAACGTACTGCGAAAAAAATGTCCCATACTGTGTTTTAAGTTTGGACAGCCGTAATGTCCTACCATGAAATGAATGCCAAAACAATAAATGACATATTATTTTATTTACTCCACATACTGTTGTAATAGATACGAGTGACCAAAATGTTTGCTTGGAATTTAAATAAATAATATTTATCATGAAAAAATGTCGAATAACATCCGACATGGGACCTAAGAGGAAAAAATCGATGTCGAATGAGATTCGGCATTTGATCAGTAAGGGTTAAAAGATGTACCGGCGCCGCGGCGCGCCGTGGCGTAGTTGGGTAGCCCCTCGACTGCGAAACTGGCGTCGCGGGTTAGATTACCGCCAATTGCAAGATGAATTCAAGAAAGATTCATTTTAAATTGGTCTGGGTGTTTGTGATGTATTTTGCACATTTAACGTCCCTATCTTTTTGCCCTACCTGCAGACATTGCATTTTAATTCATTTTTCTATTGTAATACACAAATATATATATTTTTTAATATATTTTTAATGGTTTCAAAAACATATTACCTCAATTATTTGACTTTTATAAGTATGTGGTTTTGGTCCCTAAGTTAGTGTCGCGGACTGTGAGTCAGAAACTCTAGGTTCAACTCCAAGTCTGCCACAACTTGTATGATAAATATTTTTCCGCGTTAGCACAAACCGCTGAAGCTTGCATTGAAAAGTATTTTATTGAAATATTTGTACCTTTAATAGAAAACAAACATTAGTTTTATACAATAATACAATAAATCTACATTATTATTATACAATAAATCTACATAATTATTTTACATTATTTTACAATAAATCTACATTATTTAATTAGAAGTCCGTTTAAGTAAGAATGCGTGTTTAATAACTGCATGAAATAATGTGTAAGTAAAATATGCAGTTATCGTGTCGGGAATCGACACTTTTGAAATTTCGTATAAACACAGCTAAGTATAGGATGTTTTTTTTAGAGGTTTGGTATTTAAACTGAAAACATTGTTTCTACAGACTGTCAATTTGACAGTTGACAGTTGATTTTTAGTCACTACTTTTTTCCATTTTACCATGAATATACTAAATGACCATTATGCGCGCCGAAGGTTCGGTAAGGGGCCGAAAACAATATTCAGCTTGATTCTCTTTTTCAATGGAAAATTTTGTTCATCGATGAGGCACCTTTTTGTTAAAATTGCTTTGTCGTTAAACAGAATTGCCAAATATGGAGTGGAGAAAACCCAGAAGCCTTTGTCAAGATACCCTAACATCCAATAAAAGTCACTGTTTGGTGTGCTTTATGGGCAAATACAATCATTGGTTCAATTTTTTTTTAAAGACGATGCCGGACAAAATGTTACGGTCAATAGAGAGCGCTACAGAAGCATAATTATTGACTTATTCGTACATCAGTTAAATGGCGTTGGTGTGACAGAGCTGTGGTTTCAACAAGATGACGCAACATGCCACACTGTGGGTGATATCATCAATTCATTGCGGGAAATTTGAATTTGTTTACTTCTAAAAAACATCCTGTATGTTCGTAATATCATATACGAGGTGCATCTGTGAGGCCTCTTTACTTAAAAGTCATGAACTCTAACCATGACATAATATACCGGTTTCAGCTTAATTTTATTCTTACATATCATTAATATACAAGTAAAACCACCATTTGTCTTTACATATGAAATTATTATGAATTTGACTGGGTATTCATATTAATATGAATATTTAAATTTAATTTATTTTTCGAGCGTTGCAACCTCTTCGATTTGTCTTATCGAGAACGTGAAGGATTTCAAGTATTTTAAATAAAAAATATATACATTCGATATGTGAGAAATACTGAGAATCCGCGTTTTCATTGAAAACAAGAAATTAAATCCTAAATAAATTTTAAGAAATATTTTTATTTATTTATAAAATGTATAAAATTGCTTGAATAAGCGAATTAAATATTGTCATTTATAATTTATTATTTTTTATATTTTTTAAAGAATAAATTCTTTATGCAGAGGTAATTTACAAATTAATAAAGTAATACCGAATTAAAAAAAAAAGGAATCCAAAAACGACTTCTATAAACAAAAGTCATTACTATTTTTTGCATTTCATTACTTTAAGCTTATCACACATTTTGTGCTCCAAATTAGTTGAGTATTATAGCATCTTATATATTATATTTGATAACATATAGGCTGGAAATAAATGAAAAAATAACAAATTCCATAACAATCGAGTAACCGAAAAAATGACCGCCAACTACCCAATGGGTACTATTGGGTAGTTGTCCTTTTTCTAAAGTGAAGTCAAACTTTTGAGAAATATATGAATCTTGCGGTTATAAAACATTTATATCCGTTAAAAAAAAAAATTGGATTTTATATTTAATTGTAGGGGTAATTCTTTTATTTCCACTAAAAAAAAACATTTCAAAAAATAAGCTTGTGAAGAAATACATTTTTTTTTCGCAAATAAATGGTTTTTAAAAGTAATTGCTAATTTAACTGATAGATGGATGAGTTTAATTTCATGCAAAGCAGCACAAAGTATCTACAAAACTATATTAAAAGAAATATTAAAAAAAAAAAAAAACAGTGATCTAAAATAATAAAAAAATTGACTAATCTAATTTTTTACAGGAATCCGAAATGACAAGGTGCAAAACTAATTTACTAATAATAATTTTGAAATTCCTACATCCCTCTCATGTACTTTATATTCAGTACTATACACAGAAAAGTTTGCGGAAAGGGCTGGGAGAATAATGTTTGTTACCTTTGATTTTTGATAATATTTTTAAAATAAAATAATTGAAAACGAATTTAATATTTTCAATATCCTAAATCAATTTTTGTACAAGAAAACTATGCACAATATTTTATTGTTTTGGTTCAATTTTTTTACATGCTTTTTACACAATTACGTGAAACGTATCCACCGTGTAAATGAGAAGTTCAGCGTACATAAAATGAGTCAAACCCGTAATTCATTAATGTCTTTAAAAAAACAATGGAGTTGGTTATTTACATACCAATTGAGCGGTTAATTTATTTACATATCCAATTTCGGTTGTAAACTTTTTCGTTTCAATGAGACGTAATTTGGATGAATGGATTATCGAGAAATATCTCATTTCAATTCCTAACACGTTGAGGAAGAGTAGTTTCTATTTTCTTACAAAGTTGCGATTCTTGTCTCATGTGCATTCATTGTAAAAGCGGCTTTGAGTACGTACAATATGTACGAGTATATGTGCCTTAAACTAGTACCCGCTACTGACTATACAAAATTAACAAACAGAAAGGTACACATTATCGCGTGCCAATAAAATTGACGGAATTCCCCTTTACGTTATTATCGTGTTTCGAAAAACGTTACAAAATATGGTGCAGTTATTTGCATGAACTAATTTTGGACTTGGAACACAATGCATTTCGTACGCACTGAATCGTTTGTAAACATTTATTCAAAACATATCGGAGAGCATTGCAACGATGACTTTTTAATGATATTAATATTTAAAAACACTATTTTCTTGCGAATTATGTATATTTACTTGTGAATCATAAAATTTATAATAGTTGTATGTTATATATAGTAGTAGTATTTTTATCCACCTCCGTAGAGTAGTAGTAAGCACGTTTGGCTACCACACTGGAGGTCCCAGGTTCGATTTCCAAGGGGTCAAAATAAATGTAAGTGATTTTTCCTTTATATTACCCTGGACTGGTACCTGAAGCATAGGGCTGATCACCTTTTTTCATATATTTAATAAACAATATAACATTGTTCATATACTATGCAGTGTTCTATGCACCATCGGGTGGAAATAAGGGTTGAAAGAAATATGTCAATAAAATACATTTTTTGGTCTTATTTTAAAACATATCTATAACGGATTTTGATCATTTGATTGAAAAATGTGAAAATACAAACTGTATTTTCAAAACCAGTTGTGTATACATTAATTAACTGAAAAATGTGTATTATCTTTATTAAATTTTTTATTTGAATATATATATATATATATATATATATATATATATATATATATATATATATATATATATATATATATATATATATATATATATATATATATATATATATATATATATATATATATATATATATATATATATATATATATATATATATATATATATATATATATATATATACATATATATATAAATATATATATATATATATAAATATATATATATATATATATATATATATATATATATACATATATATATATATTTATATATATATATATATATATATATATATATATATATATATATATATATATATATATATATATATTTATATATACAGTATAGATATATATATATATATATATATATATATATATATATATATATATATATATATATATAATATATATATATATATATATATATATATATATATATATATATATATATATATATATATACATATATATATATATTTATATATATATATATATATATATATATATATTTATATATACAGTGTAGATATATATATATATATATATATATATATATATATATATATATATATATATATATATATATATATATATATATATATATACCACATTCTTTAGGATAATTGATATCGATAAAATTCTCTTACAATCCTACTATGCTGCATGTACCATATATAAGCTACTTTTATTTAATTCTCACTTCATCTTCAATGTTATTACAGCACAGGTTGCAGTAGTCAATTCGTGCAAATAATAGTCTTGTTACTAGATTGCTGTTCGTTCACATACTTCCTCTTTTCTCTTCTTTTCTACTGAAGATGCGAGTTGAGCAGAAGTTTTGTTATTAAACTTCTACATACGAGATATGATAAAAAAAATATTTTTAACATTACTCCTGAAAGTAATTAGGTTTTTAAATTATTTTAACATATTATGCTCTCTGTTTATTAAATGCACTCGTATTATCTCTTCATATAACAAACGCACCATCCCAAAATAACCTTCGAGTCCAAAAAAAGTCTAAAACATTTAAATCTATCATTCAAATCGTATCTGTTCATCGTATCATCATTTGCTTGTTTATTTTACATCTTCCCCTAAACTCGTTACATGACTCTTCTCCTTTAGTCTTTTTTTCTTCAAAATTATTTTTACCATCTCATTAATAAAGTAATATACTTTTTATCTATGTTTTAAAAACTAATTTTATAATACAGATAAAAAACTGTTATAATCTAATTAAAATAATGTTTTTTAATTTGAAATATTACTTGATCATTACTATTCTAAGAATCTATTACTACACTTGTCGCGATGCAATCAGAATTATTATCAAATAGGTACTAATAATGATGCTGAATGACTCGAAACATGTGGCATAATAGATTTAAGGTAAATTAGTAATAAAACTTGGTAAACCAAGTAAAGCTTAACTTGAAAAATTATAGATATTACCACAAAATGTCTGCTGAATCAATTAATAAAACAATGCCATTAATTCATCAACATTTTGCCAGGTGGTTTCGAAGATTGTTAGATTTCGGTGTTGGTGTCGTGGGCGGCCATGACGCTATGAAGTGCGGGTTCTTGTACGTATGTGTATAATTGTGAACACGGTAACGCAGTTCGGAGACAGTTTTTTCTGCACCCACTCTCAGTTTACGTCAACTTAAAGTTATTATCTGTTAAATAACATACAGCATAAATGTCATAACCTACGAACGTATCGTAAGTTATTTACTATTGAAACACAAAGTGATGTGTTTATTGATAATTTATTGTAATCCGGATTAGAAAGATATGTATCTACATAACATATTCGTATAAAACCTTACCGGATTTATTATTTTTTCTAAAGAGTGGTTAGATCAGGAGTCGGAATAATCGGCGTGTATGTATGAGAAGATGTTAGATGTGGAAGTGGCGAAGGTTGTGTGCAAATATAGGTTGTTGTAACGTTCTTTTCTCTCTGCCTACCCCTGCGGAGAAGCCGCGTGATGGTTAGTTTGTTTGTTTAGTTAGTATGAATTTATTCCATCATACTTATATTATGTTTACAATTACATGTTCTCACTGGATCTTCCCATCCGAAGGCACATATTAGGATGATTTGATTAGTAATCTATTTTAAATCTTCTCTCCTCCATTACCCAATAATCGATAGCTCTTTTATACATAGTTTCTTCATTTAATGACTTTATGGATAGTGAAAGCAAGTTGTACACCTTTATTGCGTAATGTACAAAGTTATTTTGACCAAATTGCGATACGCTTTTGATTTTATTTGAAGCGTTTCTTTATTTTTAATCTTATGGTTCTATGTTTTTTTTTCATGTGGTGTGTTATTGTAGATTCGTATGAGTAATTCTGGAATAGATATGTAGGGATTGTCATATTTACGTATACGTGGTAATATCTGTCCATTTTTAATTTAAGATTTATATTGTAAATACCACCATTTCATGAAATCTTAAGGTGTTTAAAAATAATGCGGATTGCATCGAAACACGTATTATAATACATTTTTAAGAAAAAGTGGTATTTACCAAGTAAAAATTAAATTAAAATACTTAACTTACGCTTCGTTTAATTAAGTCAGTTTCTCTTTGCATCACAAAACAATGAGGATGTATGAATATAATAATTATAAATATCAAAAGTTGTTTAAAAAATCGTTTTAGCCTTGATGATGATACATGTTAATAGGCCTAACAAACAGGAAAAGGAAATATATATGATAATATTAATAAAAAACTATTACAGATTTGGGATATTATTGCGAGTACCTACTAAAGAAACTCATGGCGTATGAAGTAGAGCAAATTTATTGCCTGTATAAAGGCACTTAGCTTCACTACATATGAAATCTAAAAGACTGACGTGAGTTCGAAAAGGGTATCAAAATATAAAGTCTTTTGCAGTATAATGTTATCTTTTATATCGACATCGCTGGTATCAGGATTTAAAAAAAAAAAACTTTTTCGTCATTAACTTCATTACATGAACTTTTTTCGCCATTAAGTGAATGTATTATTCTAAAGATATTTTAACCGAAACTTTAATAATATTTTCCATTACGTGTACGTATTATGCTATAGAGACATTTATTTTAACATGAACCATATTCGCCTTAACGTATTCTTTGCAAGCCTTTACTGTTACGTGAACTTTATTTCTTATCAAGTATACGTATTATTTGATAGAAACTTTTATTGTAACATGAACTATTTTCGCCATTACGTAGACATATTGTACTTTAAAAACCTTAACTGCTGCATAAACTTTATTCGACATTATATGCACCTATTATTCTATAGAAACCTTTATTGTAACATGAACTTTGTATGTTTGCTCTGACGTATTCGTATTATACTATAGAAACCTTTACTGTAACATGAAATATATTCGCCATCACGTGTACGTAACTATTATATATTAACCTTTAGTGAAACATGGACTATATTTTCTAAATACATATTGTTCTTCTTCCTGGGTCCATCCTAACTTATCGTCTTTCAAGGACAGTTGGGGGCAGCTCTCTTGCCTTCAGGTTTTAGGTCCTTCTATCACATATGTACAACGTCACCTAGACCATGCCTTCGAATAATTTTATCTTACTGTGGCATCCATTAATATTTTGGTCTCCTCTAGATGTCTTTCGAGGAGGATCCATGGCAATCACCTGGTTTACAATATGTTAAGGTTCTCTACGTCCTATGTGTACATACCATCTCAATTGAGTTTCCTCTACCTTATTATTGATGTCAGTTACACCCAGGCTTCCGCAAATGCGTGAACGTTATTTATTTTGTCTCTAAGGGACACTCCAGCTGATCATTTAAGCATGGTCACCTAGAGTGTCCTTATTTGCTATATACGTATTATACAAAAGAAACCATAACTATTTTATGAATACTAAGATTGCTTTCAGTAATAATTGCCAAATGTCTCAGTACTCGAGATGCATTTCAAAATCGCTTGACAATAAATTCATAATTAGTTTTTTAAGAAAAGTTGATTTACAAGTCAGAAACCAATTAAAGTAACTTGGTAATATTATTATTCCGTACAAACCTTACTTGATTGTTTTTACTGCTTGACTTCACAATAAATTAATTCAAATTCTACATTATTTCACAATAAACCATTTTCCTTTCTAAAATTTATTGTGTTTCCCTCCATTTTTTGTCCGATCAAAATTGTGTTATTACACACTTGATTTAAATGCGACAGAGATTCTCATTGAACGTTTTCCGGTCTAAAGCTATAAATTTCTGAGATAATATTACATTTTTACTTGAATAATTATCATGCAATTAAGTCACCAATTATATTTATTCCAATCGACAAAAAATCGATAAAATAAGAAAAGGCGTATTGGGATGATTGGGACATGAGAAAAGAATAAGTTAAAAAATAGTTCAATAAATATATAATACATGGAAAATGAAGTAAAAAATAGAAGCAGAGGAAGACCGTGAAAAATTTGGCGTAATCAAGTGAATACTTGAAAGTATCACGTCAGGAGTCGGAATATATATGAGAAGATTCACGAATTAGGAAGAGGAGAATAATGTTACAAAGACAGAGTGGTGTGGCGTTATATTCTCCTTGCCTACCCGTGCCTGCTAGGTCCATGCTCAAGAAACGATGGAAGTCTTGGTATTTACATGGCTTACGACTTGTCAAATGCTGGTTTTAGTGATCACTTAAATACGTGTAACATTCACCAAACTACCCATGATTGAAAACCACACGGTTTTAATTTCAGAAATTGTAATTATCTTTCAATTGACATATTCTATCACATGCTAGTTCTCAGCACCATGTATTTTTGAGTTGATTATTTTTTTTACTAAGCAGAGATTTTTTAAGCAAAATTTGTGTAATACCTAGACTTCCATATTTTTCTTCGTCTATGTCGAGATATCGAGATTGAGGACAAACCCCGACTTGTATACAACGATTTGGTCTCACGCAAAATATTGTATTTATTTTGAAGTGATCTACCCTAATTTAAAGGCGACAATATTTAATTAAAAGTATCTTTTAAACTATCAAAAAATATATCCAAAGGTGAAAAAACATGACTTAAAAAAAATTGAGACGTTGTAAAGGCGTTATGTTAATTACGTTAAATTAGGCTTACTCAAAACATTTATCCCAATAAACGTGAAATACGGTATTTTCTATAGAGCAGAAATGAAAAGTGTGGAGTCGAAAGTGTTCCAATTTATAAAAATACTCGATAAATATATTAATTTTCACTTTTATAGCACTCATCGCAGTTTGTGTACAAAGACCAGACATAATAATACACCGTATACTCACACAGTCATGTGGTACACACACAGAAACGGAGGTAGCGGAATAAAATGAAAGTGATTTGACTTTTTATCAGCCAGCTTTTACCGGGTCAATGTCGAAAAAGCGAAATTTGGTCTACGGCAATGCAGCATACACTCGAAGAAAAGAATTAAACACATACATAACTCAGCATGATACATTTTAAATACGACGTAATCGTGCTCTCGGTTGTAATAATTAACCTACAATCATTAATAAATATTTTATCATAAAAAAATACGAGACAAATTGATATTTTGTGTTAATGGATTGTGTAATTGACTGCCTTAATACAGGATATCCCAACGAGGTAACGAGGGATTAACATACATATTCTTATTTGTTAATTTTGCTTTAACTTTATAGAATAACGCGATGATTTTAATGTAAAAATAAAATATTTGTTTAAGAGCATTAATGCGATATTAATGGAACGACAAATGTTCTCATTAACAAGTGAATATCGCTCACTCCTTTCAAGAACGTCATAAATCAAAAATCGTCAATTTTCAGTTATGCATGTTTTCAGAATGCCCAGAAAATGTACTATATCCCAGCAAAAGAGGCATATTTTTAACTTAATATTTACCCGCTACAGGGCAGAAAATGTTGTTTTTGCACTTTGAAGAAAAGGTATTGTTTAATTATTTTTTTAAATACTTTAAGTAAATATTTTTCAAATGGAGAAAAAATCTTCAGGTTTTACCTCAAAAGATCTGTTGCACAGTCAAAAGTTCAAAAAGTGGCTCGATATTTATTTTTAATACATTGTGTTGTATTTTTAAATTTTAAAAAGTTCTCCTGAAAAATTAGGTTTTTTGATTTATGACGTTCTTGAAAGGAGTGAGCGATATGAAAACTCTGTAAAAATACAGACACAAACAGTTTTTTTACCTGTTTTAAGAACATATGTTTTTAGAAACTAGTCATATTTATATCAATAAACTTAAAAGTTTGTGTCCATTATATGTTGTAAATTAGTTGAATTTATATAAAAATTACAATGTTATCAAATAATAATACGCTAATACGTAAAAATACATTTTATTCCCTTATTTTTATGTTTTACTATTTGTGTACATTATAACAGAATATTGTTTTATTCTTTTTTATACAATGAATTAAATCATTTGTTAATTTATATTAGTAAAAATATAATAAACATATTTAATTATGATATGTGAAACGAAGATAAGGTTAGGTGTTGAGAGTTGCAAAGGTCAAATATATATTTAACTTAAAGGATTGCATTATTATATTACAGATTAAATATCTTGTTATCTACAATCAAGTTAACATATTATTTATTTATTTAATTTTCTACAGACCATAGTTTTTTAAATGTACAAACATAATGGTCAATTTATTTTATAATCTTAAGTAAATTGTGAAGTAAATTGTAGTTAAAAAATTTGTTTTTCTTTTATTTATTTAATATTGACTATGAGGTAAATTTTTTATGTGCAAGGTGAAAACGACTAAGTTTTTAATTTTAAAAAAAATAAATAAATAAGTAGTATTTATTTTATTAGTCTATGTAGTATATTATTTGAAATAACCTAACGTTAATGATTTAAAAAACATGTTTTTCATTGCAAAAAAAATTATTTATCCATTTTTACACATTTCGTAACGTCGAACAACAGTTTTCATATAAACATTTTAAAATTGAACGAGAAATTTGGCATACGGCTTTTTGGTTTAAAGGATACTACATTTGTATACAATGCGTGATTACCCGGGTTCGATTCCTTGAAAGATCTTCATTAGTAAGAAGTAATCATTACTGTGTAACATTTAACGCCTAAGAAGTCGGATATCGACTGCAATATGCAAAGATATTTGCATTATTGCATACATATAGTATGAATAACAAGTAAAAAATGAAGACGATAATTTAAGAATAATTCGATGATTTTTATAGTTACTTTCGCAGAATTTTCTTGTTATTTTATTATCTGTACACTTTGTTTGCAATCTTGCTCCCAAGTCGTATCGAAGCACTGGCGGCTCGAGCAGATAATTCAGAGTATAAAAAACTACCGCCGATATCAGAGCATAGTTTCTCTTGATGCGTTCGTTTGTGCAACCTAGAAAGTGTCTGGTAATAACTATTAACATAGTCTCTAGTGCCAGTACAGTAGTACCGTATGGTACTGGAACCCAACTAACTGCGCACGCACTGTGACGAACAAAAGATGTAAACAATTACAATACCAATTCAAAACAGTTGATGGTCCTGACATTGTTAGTTTATAATAGTGATTGATATAAAAGGCGGAAATTATGTAATAGTCATTATAATACTTTTTAAACCATCTTATTTTGATTATATTATATACATATACACATATTTATACATATACATATACACATATTTCGCCTTTTCCACATTCGTGGATCTCCTTATAAATACCTGCCGATTATTCCGTCTCCTGACTTAACTATATACAAGTATTTGAAATACTTGATCATGCCAAGTTTTCCACGGTCTTTCTTTGCTTCTATTACTAACAAAATTCGCCTCACAATTTGTTTTACTGTTTTTTCGTAACTCATTTGATTTACATGCCCAAACCATCTCAACACACCTTTCCTAATTTTATCGATAATGCTTATCTTATACATGATGAAATAAGTACTATGTATTATTTACCAATTTTAAAAACTGTTTTGTAGTCCTTTTTATAAAAATGATTACATATTATGTTTTATTAAGTACGTCTAATATATTGAAGTTCAATGGGGTATTAAAAAAAAAACGTGAATTTTACATTTCATGGAGTTTCGTGCTTCACCGTGCGTTTAGATATTTCGAGTCATGTCGTTTAAATGATTAAATTATTAAATTATTAAATTATTATGACGTTTATTTAATATTAAATAAAAGATGGATTTCAATTGATATTAAGAAATGCTTCTAAGAATCAAAATAATAAATCGATGTTCAATATATGTTTTCATCAACCCACGGTACAGAATTTCGCGTGAATCATTTCGATTTAAAGATGGCAAATTCAATGACACTAACCACAAACGGATTTTTGCAAGAAAAAATCGTTTTAAGTAAATGCAAAATATTTCGTGATATCATTTAGCTGATTGCATATATCTTACTGTATTGCATTACATTTTAAATTGACGATATGTAATGAGTGTGATTTTGTATTTACGAAAAATGCGTACAATTGTTATGTACTTAACATAATACATGCAGGTAAAAAACGTAACAACAAAATTCTTTCGTAAATATGCAGAAAATGTAAATTGTTTTATAACGCCACCTATGAGTTAATTTTAATAAAGTGTACCTGGAAGTAATAAAAATGGTAATTAAAAAGAGTTTGCTAATTATTACATGAGCTTTTCTTGTTACAATTTAAAATGTTCATATCATATTCCGCTTGATCGCCTCTCCATGGTTGGAAAACTGTTCATTAGACTTTTTAATTCAATTGTGAAATTGATACGCGTAAGATTTAAAGTACAGTAATATAAACATTATTTATTTATACTTTTCAACGCAATGGTTAGAATACATGGTGTACTAATAAATAAATAGAAATATTGATAAGATTTTCCACCTTTAATGGAATCTTAAGCACAGCTGATATTAACCCCATGCTTTTTGTAAAAAATATATCTTCAAACTTATATTATTTAATTTGGTGTCAGAAACAACAAAGTTACAATAAATACAACTAAAATTATTTATTTTTATTTCGTTTAAATTATTTTTTTCACTGTCAAAGTATGTCATTATTACAATAATTTTGTACATTTTATTAATCTTTATTGAATATGCCTTTTTGTAATTTCATTTATTTATATATTTTTCTATATTGCTGTTTAATTTTTTAAGCATATGTTTTATGTTCGAACAAGGACTTGTGTATCAACAATTTTATTTGTAATAAAAGGGTAAAATATAATTATTATTACTTGGATTTATTATTCAGTTGTTTATGTTAGTACTTAGGAACAGGCTCCTTAAGCATAGCCTGTGTTGAGTCTATAACTGATATCAATAACTTTTACGAACTTGACACACACCATTAAATAATATGACTTGGCAAATTATTCAGCTTTGAATTTCACCTTTTTATACAACAATGCGTTATAAGTTACTAAGTATTAAAAAAAAATGTGTATTGAATTATACACTAAAATGTCCATGTGCGTGTTTTCTATGATTTTACAATTAAAAATGTTGTTATTTTCACTGATTTCTTACCTGATAAGATCGCCAGAATAACTGCAAGCAGCGCTAGAGAGCACTGCATTTTCCACTTCATTTTTTTGCGTGAAAGTTCCAATGTTATCCACAAAATCGATTGATTAATCGGCCACCACTATTTAAGAAACAACGTGCACCAAATGCACAGGAAAATAAATAAGATTCACTTTATTTTCGTGCATTAAAATACATTTAAATTGCACCAAATATTTAGAGCTTGCAACACAGTATTGATAGTTGAGGAGTGCACATATTTCAAACAGGAACCCTCGATTTTTCGCGGTACTCGATCGATATTGAATTTATTGGAACGCGTCGTTCGCATTCGAGGCGCTTCGGCTCTTGTCGACTGCCTGCTCGGCTGCGCTCGAGCTAGTGAATAGTGAAATGCTTTTCGGACAACGAGCCCCGCTCCGTACCTTCAGTATTTCCCCGGACGTAAATCCACGTAGCGTAGACTCGAACCGAAAGTTAACGTAAAACGATGCCCGTTCGTAAAAAAAACATCAGCAATTCATACAAATCACTACAAACACCACAATTCAAAAAGTAACTTTTCGATTACGTGCGCAAGTAAGCGAGTCGTGGAATTTAATTCGTGCGCTTAGAATAAAACCTTGTAATCTTTGACAAGTTTTGAGTTGAGTAAGATGGCACTTTGTAACAATGATAGGAACGAATCTCTTACGTTGTTAATCGATATAACCAATAAAAGGGCATTTTGTGTAAAAACCTCAAATTGTATGTGATTTTCCCACTTGCTTGAGTTTCGTGTTTTAAATGAAAGGAAGGGGTTGTCTTTGAACATACGTAATATATTATCGCCTGAGTAGGAAAACTGTTCCCAGATCAATGACAGATGTATGAAATATGTTATTATCCTTGCAACATTTAAATATTACAATGAACAGGATCTAGATCGAATATAGCTCTGTGATCTAAAAATTCTTGAATCGACCATTAATGTCACTTAAAGTTTTATATTATTCTGTTTTAGCCGGGAATTTTTAAAGATTTATAACGCGTGTCTTAAAATATTTTAATGGATCTCTTATAACATAAAGCATTTTTAAATAGCTTGTCATTCATGCATTTGCAAGATTAAAAGAACGTTTAAAAAAAATTGTGATCCATATTTTTTTTCTACATTTTAAACATGTATATATATATATATATATATATATATATATATATATATATATATATATATATATATATATATATATATATATATATATATATATATATATATATATATATATATATATATATATATATACATGGCTGCATCCCAATGGTACAAAGGGCACTGTATCATATAAATGCAGAGTTATCTTGATCGTTAACACATGAAGGAAAGGTGATCAGCCCTCCACTTCAGGTAACAGTCCAGGGTAATTTTAAATGAATATTAGAGTGAAAAAATCACTTATATTTATTTGATCCCCCTGGAAATCGAGCCCGGGACCACTCGAACGATAGCTGAGCATGCTGACCATTACAGCACAAACCATAGGCAGACAAACAAAGATTATAATTAAATTAAAAATGAAAATTGTATTGGTAACTAGAAAAAGAGCTGTAAGAAACTTTGAACATCATCCACCGCATATATTTTGATATTTAAATTAATATTAATTACTTGAACAAACACATTTGACCGCATACATCATAACTATCGAGTAAATATAAATATCAACTATGCGGAAAAAACAGTCACTAGGCAAACAGCAAATACGGTACGTGCTTTACTGGGAACACTTAATTACAATATTTTTTACCGAATTCATGGTCAAATAGTAATAATTACCTTAAGTGCAGTACCTTTACTTGGACTACGCCTTGTTTAATGTAAAATTATCGGGTGCCACTAAGATAATGGGTCTTATAGGTCGTTTAGATACTTAAGTACTCTATGTATTAATTTTTAAATCAAACACAGATTTTTTGAGTCTACTAAGTTGTATTTTATTAAAAAACACATATAAATTAATATTGTGTCAATTGTTTCGCCTACCAATTTTCAAACAAATTTACATTCATAAAATAAACCGCACAGTCATAAAATAAACCCTGAAGAGGGCAACAGGATGTTGCTGAAACTAGTTGGTTTTTCATAAAAATGTGAGTGGATCAAAAAACAAAGCCTTTTTATTTATCAAAATAATATAACACTATGATCCACAAAGTTAATGCTTTCAATATTCAAAATAGAATGAACATTCGTTAAAAAAGGCCAAACAATTATCGAAACAGCTGTTCATGTAAAATAGTTGGGAAAATTTTGTTTACCATTACAATATAATCCACGGCTAACGTGAATAACATGAAATGAGCAAACGTTATTATTTAACGTAAATTAAAATTAGAATAAATAAAAGAAGAAAAACCACGATTTTTAATGTTTTATTACATTTTATGACCACTCGCGGTAGAGTGCTTACGAATTTCGTATCACCGTTTATAATTAGACATATAACTAATATTACTGTTTAGCTGCTCGCTCAATAAGAGACTTTCTAAATAATTAAAAATACATAAGGAACATGTACAGTTACATACATATGTACAGAAAAATAAATTGAACTATATGTTTCACTTTCAACATATAATATTTCAAACTTTTCAGTCTGAACAGATGTGTTGAATTGACTTGCCTTCAAAATTACAGCCTGCATAAAAAATGGCAAATTTTATATATTTATACATATGTTCCTTTATTATTTTCAAGCGTACCTACCTTGTGGAATTGTGGTAAACTGGAGTGAGTTAGATTATTTCCACTATCATAGTGTAGTGGTTAGTACATTTGGCTACCTTACTGGAGGTCCCGAGTTCGATTTATGAGGAAATTATAATGTTATTCACTCATATATTTATTTATTATTTCTTAAGACTGTTACCTAAAAGGCAGGACTGATCACCTTGCCTACATGTGAAAAATGGTCAAAATTACATTCCATAGATTTTATGCAGAGCCCTATACACTTTTAGACGCGGAATAGAATCAATTGTAGGTAAAAAACAAATAAAAATATAAAAATATGCATATTTAAATAGAGTTTAGGCTTTACATAATAAATAACGTAGTCATATTAACAAACAAAAAATAAAAACAAAAAGGAAAAAAACAATCTATTTTGTAAATGAATAATTATTATTATTATATATATATATATATATATATATATATATATATATATATATATATATATATATATATATATATATATATATATATATATATATATATATATATATCTATATTTATATATATATATATATATATATATATATATATATATATATATATATATATATATATATATATATATCTATATATATATATATATATATATATATATATATATATATATATATATATATATATATAAATATATATATATATATATATATATATATATATATATATATATATATATATATATATATATATATATATATATATATATATTTATATATTTTTTTTTAATCCTATTTTTAATACGATTAGGATTTTTTAAATAAACTAGCGAAATCAGAGCGGAATCTCTTTTTACCACATTCCTGTAATTCACAAATTTTCAATAAAAATACAAAACTCTTTATATAAAATATACATTTCATTTTTTAATGATTTTTCCTGTTCAATTGTATTCATTTTATTGTAAAAGAAATAAAAGTATATTTAATCACATAAAAATTAAAATATACAATAATTGCTGTATTAGGTGTCAAATGTGTTTTTCAATTTACTTATTTATCAGGGTAAAATCAATTATTGGTTATTACAAAATAAACTTATAAATATGCATAAACGTGTTTAATAGCATATGTAATGTATTCTGTCTTACGGAATGTATTTAGTTTTTTAAAAGAAATGTCACACATGTAAATAATACGAACGATATAAATCCGATAAATTTATGTATCATTCATTTAGACGGTGATTTTAGATAACGCGTATATGAGCAAAAACTGTAATTTATTGAAATATTTATTTGTGGAATGAGAACATGTATGTATTAAATACGAGAATATTATGAAATTATTATATTTACTTAGTCGCTAAGTGTTTGTTATACGTAGATTAATTTTTATCATTTTATATGACATTAAGGCAGTAAAAAACATCAAATGGTATAATTGCTTTTCATCGAAAAGGGTTCAAATATGTATTGCAAAATTAGTTTAGAAAAAAACAATATTGGTTTGTTTTTAAATCAGGTGTAATTTTATTCCATTAGGTGGAAAATCAGATAAATTGTTAATATTATCAACATAAAACACCAAAACATGGATGGTTAAAAATTGTGTGAAAATTTTGAAATTATATTTTCAGCTGAGCGCCCTTTAGGTAATATTTTATAAAAATCGCCCTATTTAAATTACCTAACATTTTGTGTGTGTCCAAATACATGTGCACAAATCTGCATTATCTTAAATTTTTGTCAACACAGATGAAGAAGAATTTGTGAATATTACACGTGTGTTAAGTGATCATTTAAACCAGCCTTTGAGGTCGTAAGCCCTGTAAATTCCCAGACTTTCGTATTCTTCTTCGTCTATGTTGAAATGTCTTCTTCGTCTATGTTGAAATGTCCAAAAAATAATATGAACTACCCAAAATTATTATTGTCTTTATTTTAAGAATTATGTATTTATTTAGTAAATATTTCCCATACATTTTTTAACATTAACCTTAACACAAAGTTTGAAGGAAGAAATGATGACCAATATTATAATACATTTCAATGTTTAGATCGTCGATTTTTGTCTGGAAATTTCGAATGACAATATAGCGTGTTGAGTTTTATACGACGGAGGTCAACAATGATATATGTTGAATATAAGATTAATAATTATATTTCAACATTAATATTCGTAAATGTCAACCAACTGAGAGATCTGGTTTGTACCCTTGTAATAATTTTTCTCCGTGTTCTACCGGAAACTTGAAAGTTGGCTTTCCGTCAATACGACAGGACCGGTGTTAACTTTAATTGGAACTAGCTGAACCAGGAAGTGACTGAACCAATACCTACGTTATATTATTTATTATACATTGTATGTGAAATATTCGACCTTGGGCATAAAAAATTGTAGCGAAACGTTAGGCTCTGAGCGCACATGACTTTTTTCCAAAAATCATAAAATTATAATATTAATTTTCAGAGTTTTATATTCGTCAAACAAATAATTATTATATTTTTTTATTTTATTAAAAGGCCATTTTTCTCATTACATAAATGAAATAGAAAGTTTTAAAATTAAAATTAAGAAAAAATATGTATGTAAAATAAAAAAAGTTTTTCAAATACACAATATTATACAATATTAAAAGAGAAATTATATAAAGAAGGAATATTTCACATTCCGTGATGTTTAATTTAATTAATTATTTAGGTAACAATACATCTTAATGTTAGTGGCATTATTTGATATTAAAATAACTGCCAGTTGTTATTTATATTTTGTGTCAGAACTCGAACGAATTAATGACACAAAAGATACATTTTTACTTACATATCACAAAATATCGCACAACTGACAAATCGCTACACCTCGAAGTCATTTTCATTTTACAAATAAAAAATCACGGTACTGTTTTATGACTAAATTGACTTATTTCTATAAGTATTGTATTATATTAATACGTTTTAAAATGTCTGTAAACATATTTATAAAAATGAAAATAAAATTACTGCATTATTGTATGCGGTTACACTGTCAACGAAAATAGAACGAAAATATCTCAAATTTCATAAAAATAATACAATTGTTTTGCTTTGAAATACATGTGATAAATACGGTTTTAAAAAAATGGTTAAAGTCTTAATTAGTTTATTAAAATGTTTCCCAAAATATTAAGTCTACTAATTTATTTTTAAAAACCTATATTAAGTTTTTAAGAAATAATTTTTAAAAATAAAAAATTAAGTCTTTTGTATTACATATTGTTTTTTTTCATTCTGACTAGGTGCAGTGCCAAAATTTTACAAACTTCCTGGTTATCAATGCGAATTGTCGCTCATCGAAATCGCAAGTGCGCGTTGCCTCTAAAATAATTTAATATAGATCGCTGTTCGGAATAACTGTAGCACTTATGACGAATAGTAATGATCAATGTTAATAATAATAATTGTTTTTATATTTTTTCTAAATTAATAAAGGAAGCTTAGGTAACTTTAAAATGTTAGTTGCTAGCAATGAATGTTAAATTATAGTGTTTATGTTTGCACTTTTAAGAATAGTAAATTAAAATTGAAGGAGTTTTACAGTTGTGACAATGTCGCGTGGGAGATATTGTGATATTGTTGTCGTATACTCAGAATGATACTGTTCCATCAAACAAATCTTAAAATTATTCGTTAATTTATATACTATAATTATAAAAAAAATTAAAAAAACAAACATATCGCAAGACGCACGGATAATTTGGTGTAGATATGTTAAGGCAAAACTTTTTAAAAAACTAAAATATTTTTTTTAAATTTTATAAGAATATTTACATATGTGTAACGTTTAAAAATAAGCAAAGAGGTGTTTATAAACATGTATCTGAAAATTCATTTTTTTTATATAAATATAATGGTATAAATTCATTCAATTAAAAGTATTGAAATGCCTCTTTTGAGAAAAAAATATGCATGAAAAACAAGAAATTGTTATTGTATAATAATTATCTTATTCAACGCTTAGTTATATTTCAGCAAAGATGAAAAAGTGTTTTGAAAAGGGAATATGGAAGTCAGGGTATTTATAGGGCTTATGATCTGTTAGTTGATTTCAGTGATCACTTTGTTTTACGCATGCATTTACGCATGTTTGTGCTGAAACATTTAGTACATGTTGGTCTTCGGGTATACCAAAAATCGATGTGTCAAACATTTTGTGCAGTTTTAAGTGTTTACATGGTGCTATGGTGGTGAAGGGTGGTATTGTTTGCATGCTGTGGTAGTGATTGCCCTGACGAAGAGACGGGTACGTCTCGAAATCGGTAGACATAAAAAAATCTCGGTGAGTGGTTATATACTAATATTATTAACATTTTTGTAAAAAAAAGCTGAAAATGACTAACATCAATGTAGGTAAATGCTTTAAATATGAATAATATTGAGAAAACTTGATATTTTCATGAGGTCAACCCAGAATATGCAACTCCAGATTTGGACTCTAACCGGATTTCGGAAGTTCGAACTAGAGTGTACGACATGTACAAGAGTGCAAGTTGTTCGCACTGAATGGCAGAGAAATTACAACAAATTTATCCGGTATTGTAAGAAACACAAGGGCACCATATCACTTCAGTTCGTTGACTTTGAATAACAATCTCTGTAATTATATGCATTAAAGGATTATAATACGTAATGCAAAATGTCCCCCAAAGGTCACACGAAGTGCGACACTAAAAAGTAAAGCATACTCTTTTAAGGCCATTTTTTGTCAGTAAATTCGAATAATTAAATAAAAGACTAAGATTAAAATTATAAAACATTTAATATTTTAATTACACCGAGTTTAAATCAATTAATGAATTCATTGAACTCGGCGTGCTTGAAAAAAGACTAAAGGCAGGTGTTTTTTTTTATAAAGTAAAACAAACTGTCAAGGCGAATAACAATCGACGCTTTAAAAAAAATTATTCAGGTTTTTCACTTCAAATTTGAATCATGAGTATTGGATTTTTTTAATAAAATACAATATAACGTCCAATTTGATTTGTTAAACGTCCTATTCGATGGGAAAAACTTGTATGAATGAAAATAATAATAAAAAATAGTACGAAAAATAGTACGAATTTCAAAAAAATGTTTGGTGAAAATAATCTCTCAGACAAATGTGCGGCAAAATGATGTTTCATGTTGGAATAGTGATATGAGGAAAGAATGCAAGACTGATATAAAAAATATTGATAAGATTAAGAAGGGTTTCTTGAGATGGTTTGGGCATGTGGAACAAATATGTGAAGAAAGAAAAGTAAAACAAATTTATGAGACGAATGTAGTAGGAATAGGAGAATCTAAGACAAGAAATGATAAAATGTCACAAAAAGGAAACAATTGTCACAAATTTTATTTTCAAGTTTTTTAATAATAAAATACAATTTAGTAGACTCAATCAATGTTTGATTTTAACACTTAATATATAAACGAAGATCTAACTCGGAAGGATGCAAAGGGCGGGCGACAGAGAGCCAGGATGCAATTTGTGGACTCCATATGGTCCAGGGAGCGGATATTGAAGAAACAATGCGAATTTTGTTTAAAGGGAACTTTACGTACTTTAGCATATCAAATTCAGTAATCGACCAGCTGCGCGAGAAGTCACACGTGTGGTCTGTGTTCAATTTGTTTTTGAAATATGCACTGAAATTAGATTTTTTAAATAATATATACTGAAAATTAACTCAACTTTTTCGTTTTCAAAATCGTATATTTATTTCAAAGCAAAGTTGTTTTTTTAATACAAAAATAATGTTTTAAGAAAAAAAATTAAGTATGTAAAATGTTACCTGGATTTAAAGAAAATTAAACTGCGGACTATTTTTTACTGGGCCTTAAGTCCTTAAAAATTCTTAAACATTTTGATATATATATATATATATATATATATATATATATATATATATATATATATATATATATATATATATATATATATATATATATATTTATATATATATATATATATATATATATATATATATATATATATATATATATATATATATATATATATATATATATATATATATATATATATATATATATATATATATATATATATATATATATATATATATATATATATATATATATATATATATATATATATATATATATATATATATATATTCACATCATCGATTAACAATATATCTGGAAAAGTTTTATATTATTTGTCTACTTTTTTAATTCACTGATATAATCTTTCTATGAGATAATAAAAGAAAACTTGTTATCACGGCTGAATGAGCATATGAGAATAATAATGTTTACCTAAATAAGGCAGTAAAAATTATTTCCTGTTGCATGAAATAATACAAATATGTGATTTAACGTTTTAAACGCGTTTCTCAATAATTACATCGTGTAACATGCAACAAAACGCTAAAATGGAGCGTTTTTGTTGTACAAAATTTCTTTTCTGAACCTTTGTTAAGTCATTGCGCAGATCTAGTCATAAAATTATATTGTGATTTGGTGACAATTTGCAAGTTTTGCTAAAATTGCGTAATGACTTGAAAATAAATTGAAATAGAATAATACGTTTTGTTATGAATAAACGACAAGAAACAATTTGTATTATTTTAAAGAAAAAACGTACAATAAATATTTTAAAATACTTACTTTTTTATGATTTCGAATTGAAATGTTTTGATATATTTTTATCCATATTACCATTTTATTTCTTAATGTTTCATAACCATAAGTCAGATAATGTCGGTAAGCATCGAATCCCTAAATTTCGAATGAAATTAATATTAGTTTGCAACTATTGTTTTTTTAACTCGTTGGAAGGTGCCAGGGTGTAGTTGGGTAGACACTCGACTGCAAAACTATGATTGCGGGTTCGATGATCGCAAAAAATCTGTAATGATCTATTTAAAATAGGTCTAGGTTTTTGTGATGTAATTTTGTCTATCATCCTTCCTGCAGACAAGCATTCTCAAGGTTTTGCGGGTAGTTGCTTTGTTAAAAATGTAAAACTGTGGATAAAGAAAATTCAAAACTTTTTCAAATTATTAGTACTTTTTTTGGGTAAAGTGCATTTTGCAATGAAAGACACATTTGAATTTATACGATATGTATAAGTATTTCATATTATTTTTTGACATCTCATCAAAGATGAAGAAGCATATGGAAGTCTGGGCATTTACGGATCTGACAACCGTCGTAGGCTGGTTTAAGTATTTTAATATAAGAATTTCTGCTTAGTAAAAAGCTCCTTTACATCTCACCAATAGATGTCTCTAGTAAAGTTTTAGTGATTTAAGAACAAGGTTTCTAAATTGGTTCATATATATAGAACTTCCAAGAATTTGAGAAGTGTGGTTGTCAATAATGGGTAGAATTGGTGAGTGTTACACGTATGTCAAGTGATCACTTAAACCAGCCTATGACGGTTGTCAGCCCCGTAAATACCCAGACTTCCATATTCTTCTTCATCTTTGATGAGATGTCAAAAAATAAAATGAAAATAACTCCTGTAATTGGAGATAATCCAAGTATTTGGACAAACTCAAAATGTTGTAACAATATTTAAATTCAACACATTAACGCATTTTAATAAAAAAAAAACCTACGCTGCTTTCGTTCGAGAACAAAAAGTTTTGAAAGTGTAGGAGTCGAACCTAAAGTTTCTGACTCTAATTCCACGTCGCTAACCACAGGACCGAAACCCGGCTAACATTACTATCTATTATAATTTTTGACGGGATCCGGTTGAGGAGATCAATGACATTCCCACTCTCTATGACAAATGGAAAATTGGTCCTGTTCGAAGTTGAAACTGCCCATATCGAAGGCGGCTTTCAAGGACATGTTTTATTGTTTGCGTTGTACATAGTTGCCAGGTAGGAAGAAATAATTATAATTAGTAATAAACCTTGCCGTGGTCTTTTGTATACCTTGCGTGAACGTTGAAACATTGATACTTTCATTATCAGCCCTTCTAAGCATTCATTTTGCCAAAGACGATATTAATCCGCGCTCGATCAAACCTTTAAAATTCGCTTATATAATATGTTATTAATAAATATTGGAATTTCTGTTGTCTTCGCAATGCGGTCATGAATATATTATAATAAGCAAACCTAGTTCTGTAACAAGTTGTTTGAATTTATATTTATTTATTCATGCTATTCTACAAAACTAATAAATAATTAATAAACATGGTTTTACCAACCCTCTACTGTTTTGAAATTATATTTTACTCAATTAAAATCACTTTTTCTTAAAATCTATTGTGGCGCTTATTTCGCTGCAATCTGCATCATAATTATATACCTAGTGATACGAGATGCATAGAAATATTATCATAATTGTTTTTTTTTTAATACAAGAATATACCAAAAAAAAAATAATTACAAATTGATATATATTACCATAAGGTGACTTATAAAACAGAAATTTGAAAAATGTGTTTAATAGAAATCTCTTCTAACTTATCAAATAGATGATATGAACTAACTAACTAACTAACCATCACGCCGCTTCCCCGCAGGGGTAGGCAGAGAGAATCGAACGCCACACCACTCTGTCCTTGCAAACATTCTTTGCCTCTTCTACATTCATGCATCTCCTCATACATACCCGACGATTATTACGACTCCTGACCCGGCCGCTTTCAAGTATTTGACATACCTGATTGTGCCAAGTTTTCCTCGGTCGTCCTCTGCTTCTTTTTCCAACAACATTCGCCTCATAAATTTGTTTAACCGTTCTTTCTTCACTCATACGCTCCACATGTCCAAACCATCTCAACACACCTTTCTTAATTTTATCGATAATGCTTATCTCAGCCTTACATTCTTTCCTTATTTCATCATTAGAACATCTATCAAACATCGTTTTGCCACACATTCGTCGGAGCGATCGCATTTCGACTGCATTCAGTCTGCTTTCATCCTTCTTTTGCCAACTCCATGCTTCGCTTCCATACATAAGGGTTGGAACCAGAACTCCATTGTGTACTGCCAGTTTAGCTTCCGCTGATAGATTTTTATTTGCTAAAACTGATTTTAGTGCACCATTCACTCTGTTAATATGTGGGGGCTATAATCGATTAAAAATAATCAATTTTGATAAGTCTTAATAATTTTATATATGATTTATTCATTCCATTAATTTCAATAAAAAAATTGCAAAAGCGTACAGTTTATTGACAGTTTGTTTGTTTAAATAATCGATTATTATTCAATTCCATATAATTCAATAAAAACCTAACGACAAACTAATAATCATGAACCATAATAATTATTACATTTCAACGAACAATTTTTTGTTTTTATTTTTAAATTAAAAATACAAATAAAACAGCAATTATTAAGCTATCCGTCTATTAAAGTACCCATATAGTTTTTTTACAATCTAAAAGGTCAATTTTCTTTCAGTGAAGTGACCTTGACGCGTTCAAATTATAAAACGAATCAACCCGCCCTGAGCTTTCATTTATTTTTATGTTTATTTTTCACGATTAAGCAGGTAATCGTTTCTTATCTATGTTGTTTTATGGCCAAGATTTAACTTAAATTTCAAATCAAATCATACCAGTGTAAAAAATAAAGGAAATATAACAAATATAGCCTTTAATTTACCATATATTAATTATGGCATCGTATAATCTACCCATATAAACGCGTATCAACTCAAATTATTATTACTACTAATAGTTTTGATTTTATTCAATTTGTTTTTTCAAAAAAATATCGAAATATAATTGATTAATTACAATCAATGTTCACATATACCATACTATATTATACAATGGAAATTAGCTTATTTAATTATATTGTGTCTATGATATTACTAATGTTTCTATTGTTATTTCAACCCACATTATTATCTATCATATAATTTTATGTTATTGACCAGAGCCAGGATTCCATACGGAAGTTATTGTTTTAGCTTCATTGTGTACTAATAATAATAAAAGTAGTAATCAATTTGGATTATTTATACACCGTCATTGTCCTCCTCCATAGTGTAGTGATTACTACCTTTGGCTATCATGTTTGACGTCCCAGGCTCGATTCTCAGGAGGGTGAGAGTAAATACAAGTTTTTTCACTCATTTTTTTATAAAATACCCATGACTGTTATAAAAGTGTAAGACTAATTACCTTGCTTTCATTTAGTGAGCGATCAACTTAACATTGCATGAGTTTGATGCAGTGCTCTATGCACCATTGTGTGAGAATGGGGAAAAATAAGAAAAAAAATGAAATGCAACCTTAAGTGCCCTTTGCTGTGATCAATTTGGGAAAAAGAAAAGGATTTTGCCAACAAATGCGTTTTTAATTTTTTTTCATATGATCATTTTACTCTCACTCCATGCCATTGGGGCCGTAACAGCGAAACATTTTTTTTTTCCTAATTTTTTTTTCATAAAAAAATCGGTAAATTTAACTGCCTAATAATACAGATCCACCAGCGGTTTCAAAATGTCATGGTCGTTAGAAATAAAAGGCCAGAAGTTTTGTATGTTAAAGTTGATTTAACTCCAGCACTACGTAGTTAAATCAATATCTTTCGTATGAGACCTCTGGTTAAGGTAAAACTATGTCAATTCTATGAAGTGCCTTATGCATCATTGGGTGCAAATAATGGTTAGAGAAAGAAGAAAAACAATGTTTTTTTTGTAAACCTTTATTAAAGTAAACAACAACAAAAATAACAGCAACAATACCACATAAGAAAAACTAATATAAATTATTTATGTAGACTTTGAAAATTCATATGCTGAACTTAAATTCATATATCATGGGTACATTTATCAAATTTAAAATAGAAAGATTTTTTGTTTAAAATATTTGACATTTTAAAACATAATTTCGAGCTAAAAATAAGAGGGAAAAAAACGCTTCCTTGTTCCCCATCAGAAAAACAGGCAATGAATTACATTTGTAAGTGAAGCCGACGAATTCCGCTTGTAAAGTCCACCAACACTTATAATTTATAATTGACGTACCTAATGGACGGTTGTCTGGTCTTTGTTATGATTTGGAAATGGACACTGCCAAAAAAATGTTAGAATTCAAGTGCTCTTAAGCGTCGTGACCGGATATGTGAACAATAATTCGATATAGGGTCAAATGGTAGTCTGATTTTTAAAGTCTAATGCCGACCAGTCATTATAAATCCCGAGCTAAAATAACAACAGATCGCGGATCATAAAAATAACAAATTAATAACTTTGTTTCTTGTTAAACCTTGAGGGAAATATGCCGGCCACACCTTCAAAGAGCTAGCTCCAGAGAATGCAAAATAATAATGTTCGCAAGTAGACACTAATCATTACGTTTACGTTTTGTTTAATTGAATCAGGATACTTCAATCTATTTAATATACGTATCAGACACACAACTATTAGTGATGAATGAATTCGCATAATTTAATCAATTAAAAATAATGTAACTAGGAATTACATGGAGTAAATATTAGTTACTTTGTAGCTCGTATTGAATTTATCATTGTTTAATTATCGACGTCAATATTTGTTATGTAATATACATACATCAAACAATAATTGGAATGTATACAGTTATTTTATTTTATTTTAAATTTTATTTTTACATTTAGATTAACATTTGCAATAATGATTAAAGAAAACACTTGTTTTTTACCACTTGAGTTTTATTATAGACTACATGTTTCAGAAGTTAAACTTCCATCATTCAGGTCTGTATAATAACTAATGTTATTATACAGACCTGAATGATGGAAGTTTAACTTCTGAAACATGTAGTCTATAATAAAACTCAAGTGGTATAAAACACGTGTTTTCTTTAATCATTGTAACATGTCTTACCACAAAGTTAATGCCGAAACAATAAATAAAATAACATTTGCAATAATGAATAACAAATAAAACAGGTGATTTTAACATTCCAATTACAAAATTTCACAAATGTTAAATGAGTAAATAGTAAACAGCAAGAATAAAATATAACAAAAGTCAAGAAGATTAATAGGCAGTCTTAATTTAGACCTCAACTAAATATAATATTTATAATAATAAAAACATTAACACTTATAAGATGTACTAGTTGAGAAAAGCAATAAAGTAAAAATAAATGCTACAAGGCATCAGCAAAAAAAACTTAAAACTCATAAAACAGAAAATATACGCAACAGATACGTAGCTATTCATATATTGATACGTAGCATCAATTTATAAATATCTCCTATGTGAACAAACCCAGCGCTGTAAACAAAAATTTGGACACACTTAAAGTATTGTCGCATTTTTCATTTATTATAATAAGTATAAAATATGATTTACAATACATTTAAATAAAACTTATACAAATCAAAGTTAAAATAACTACATAAAGAATAATTTATTTTGTGTAAGTTTTCATAACATCAAACTGAAATTTCAGAGAGAGAATAATTTATAGCATAGGTGTCTAACTGAGATGAAGTATCCATCGTTTATCCAACAGATAATTTGTAAAATGGAAATTCAGTACCTATGACATTTATGAGGGATGATATTTTAAGTGTTAACTTTTCCAACAAACGATCGCTAGATAATTGTTATTAGGTTTTCGTAACCGTATTTAAAGGGACGGAAGATCATTGCATCCAAAAATGAATACAATATGGATGTTTAATAATGAAAGTATATTGAAAGCTTTTAAATGTAAATTCACTTAAAATCGAGATACAAGTTTGTTGTTTCACATTTTCAATAAATTTCGTAACTTAGTTCAACAATAAAAAATTACTTTGCAAGAGCAGATCTGTCAGGAAGCCTAGATGCTTCCGTATCATATCTAGGCATGCGGTGGGACAGCTTTCAATATAATAAAATGAATGGAGAACGTTACACAAGTGTATAAAGTGATCACTTAAGCCTGTCAAATGCCAAATCAAAATGTAGGCCATGGGATGCTCAGACTTCCAGCTTCTTCCATATATAAAAAAAATATTGAGATTTCGACTCGAATTAAGATATATTAAATTGATATATCGTCCTTAGGGTTAATAATCCAATATTTGAAAGAATCAATAGTAATAAATTGTTAGTAATTGTTTTATCTTTGAAAAGGACTGCTTCTGGCTGGTCTTTCCTTTTGTTCCCTTCACCAAAAGTCAATGACGTTACTAAGTAGATGGAAAGCCCCACGGGTTATATCGTGAGCAGGTAAAATAAATTATAAACACAAACTTCCACAAATGAGTGTGTGTAAAGCATATGTTACATGTACACAATGTTCTTGATTAGTAGGCACGTACATATGTGTATATGTGTAAACAAAATTAATTGCGATATACTTAATACTACAATGGCGATTTTACGTTGATAATTAGGCGGTCATGCCGTATTTAAATGAAGTGTTTAAAAAAACATTAAAGATATCTTAACTGAGACTAAGCATCTATCGTTTTATAAACGAAAAAAGATGGAAGCTGAGTATTCCCGGGCTTACGACCTGGTATTTGGCTGGCTTAAGCGGTCTTTTGAATCATTTGTCTTCTATCACCTAACGACTGACGACAGAATCTCTGGTCAAAATAATTTTTAGCAACCTGATGATTTTTCTATGGCCGAGGAGGACTGCTCTCCTGAAACCATAAGTGCTAATTTAAAACCTAAATTTCACGATACTTTAAACTAATTCAACTAAATCATGATTTATATAGTAGGTATATAATTTCATTAATTGA
This sequence comes from Brachycentrus maculatus, assembly GCF_059751285.1. Classification (NCBI taxonomy): domain Eukaryota; kingdom Metazoa; phylum Arthropoda; class Insecta; order Trichoptera; family Brachycentridae; genus Brachycentrus; species Brachycentrus maculatus. The sequence goes on along the minus strand of NW_028280759.1, from coordinate 857,157 downwards.
TTCGACACACTTTGTGGTCTATCATAAATTTTTATCAATCAATATAATTTATCAATCTATAAATTTTTCATTAGATAATTACTTGGTAAATACCACTATTTCTTAAAATCCATTGTTACACGTATTTCGATCCATTCAGCATTATTATCAAACGTAGTGTAAAAAACACAAAAAACATTATCAATGTTGATTATTTGATAATAATTCAGACTGCATCGAAACACGTGTCACTATGGATTTAAAGAAATGGCGATATTTACCAAATATTTTTTTTTTTTTTATTTTTTTTTTTCAATTTATATTAAACACTTTAATTTAATTTAATTAAAGTTAAATTGGTTCGGCAGTCAATTTGTGATAGTTAATATTTATTCAGTTTTACTTGCTTAAAACCATGAATTCTTAAAATCTATCGTGAACTTATATAAAAAAAACTTTAAAAAATAATTAGGAAATAATAATTTCTTTATAAGTTGATAATTCAATTCGCAAACACGATGCAAGTGCAAAAGTTCGACCTTGGCTGTGTAAAACTACCGTATGGCAACTTTTTTACGTTTATTTTTTATAATATATTTATTTTCGGTTTACCTTGAGAGACCTTGAATGTGCGTTAGTAAAAAGTACACACGTAACAATTCATGTAAGTTAAGTTAGTTTCTCGTTGCTGGAATGTAGGTTTACATTCATTTCCGATCCGAACCATTACACAATATTCCGAGCCGACTGGCCGAGACAAATATGCACTGTTATTACGAAATAATTCACTTAGCCCCTTTTCACACTTTAATTTATTATCATAATTCAAATTATAATCGAATAGATCTAGAATTGATAATGGACCGATAATAACGGTGCTAAATGTAAAATGGTCATTTGAACATTATTATTTATTGATGCAATGTTATTTGTCTTGCGAATTTTAGTAAAAATAAGTTTATTACTTGTATTTTGTGGCACATTTTAGATTACGTTTGAGGTAGAGTTTTCACGTAAATGTTTTTCTATGCTAAGTATATTCCATACACACTTGAAGAAAATAAGGTATTTGTTTAAAACGTTCAGAAATCAGCACCAAAAATAAAATGATTTGAAACAATGTAAGTGTCTTTTAAACATAGCCTCACCACGCGTCGCTATGACTAAGTCTGGTTAAATGGAAAAGAATGACAAGAGCATTTGAAATATTATGTTTAAAAAAATATTACATCTAAATTAAAAAGCAATCGGTAAATAACCTAAGGAGATTTAGTATTTTGAGCAACCGAACATTTAGATTTATTTTAATAGATTATTATTAAGTATTTAAACTGATACATTATAACTCATTAAAGCCTTCATTATAATTGTCAAAAGTAACAACACTATCCTTTCAAGCTTGTGTTCTGGAGTGCGCTATTGCTGACCACTATATGACTGCCGTCTCCATCGTTCCGTTGGAACAAAGGCAAAATAAAGGAATGGGTGAATGTTTAGGAGTTAATTTAATGAAAATTGTAAAATGTTTATATTCTTAAATTTTCTCTCTTTTTTGTGTGTATATTAGATTAAAATCGTTAAAAACAATAAAAAATATATTCAAAAAGAACTCCAACGATAAGACACACAAGGTGGCTTGGTGGGTCTCTGCAATTTTTTTAAATATGTTTAAAATTGTGATTTAAATAAATGTGAACAATTTATGTTAATAAATAAAGAAATTTGTACGGATTTTTAAGTTTGTAGAGATTGTTTGATAAAATAATCAAATTTTGGTAAAGTGGAGGTTGAACCACGATCTTTTCACTCAAAGTTCATGATACTAGCATTTTATCATTGTCTTAAGAGATGCGTCATTTTTCAAAGATTTAAAAAAAATTGGTCTCCAAATAGCATAACTTATACCTTTTTCCTGATACCAACCCTAATCAATGGAAGCGAAGCATGGAGTTTACAAAAAAGAGCGAAAGTATATTGAATGCAGTAAAAATGCAATTTTTGCAATCACTCAGATAAATATGCGACAAACTATGTATGTATGACAGATGTTCAAATGGTGAAATAAGGCAAAATTGCGCTGAAAAAATAACCGTTATCGAATAATTAAGAAAAGAGTATTAAGATGGCATGGACATGGGGAACGAACGAGTGGGGTAAGAACAATAAACAAACATATGAGATGAAGGTAGTCTGAAATAGAAGCAGAAGAAAATCGATGAAAACTTGGCATGATCAAATACTTCAAAAACTTAAAAATGGATGGGTTAGAAATAAGATGGATGGATTAGGTTAGATTGTTAGAGTAGAAAATATCGCTCACTCTTTTCAAGAACGTCATAAATAAAAAAAACTTGATCTTTCAGGAGAATGTTTTTAAAGTTTAAAAATATAATACAATGTATTAAAAATATATATCAAACCACTTTTTGAACTTTTTACTATGCAGCAGACCTTCTTAGGTAAAACCTGAAGGTTTTTTTCTCCATTTGAAAATATTGGAGTATTTTTTTTTAAATAATTAAAAAATACCTTTTCTTCAAAATGCAAAAACAACACTTTCTGCCCTGTAGCGGGTAAATATTAAGTTAAAAATATGCCTCTTTTGCTGGGATATAATACATTTTCTGAGTATTCCGAAAACATACCCAACTGAAAACTGTCGATTTTTTTATTTATGACGTTCTTGAGAGGAGTGAGCGATATATGAGAAGTTGCTGAATGTTTTCGAAGACAGAGTAGTGTGGCATTCTATCCTCTCTGCCTATCCTTGCGGAGAAACGGCGTGATGATGAGGTTATATTTTCTCATGCATCAATTTTGAATTATGTATTCAGTCAAGTGTGAACAACGGACATGATCTTTTCAGTATACAATTTTCAGGGTCAAAGGGGTCAATTTTTGACGTTGAATGGATGTTCTTGAAGTGATTGATTTTTCTAATAATAATACACCTACCGCCCTGCGCATTCAACTTTTGACAATGGCGTTGTGAATCTCATTATTTCTCGTAAACCGAAAATGATAGATTTGACATGGATGAGTAAATGTAAGAGGATGGGAACATATCGGCACTTCATCATGCCTTGCCGTGCGAAAACACTAATGATCGAGGATCATGACATTTAGAAAAACACATTAGAGGTATTTTTCAATGCATTTAGCAAGTTTCGCAAAGGCCTTTTGAAATTTATTGCATTTTTTTCCTTTTACGAATGTAAATAAAATTACAGGTGGAAAAATATATAAAACATACAAATCTTTGTCTGATATATCCTTCAAATAATCTTTCGTTTTATTGTAAGTCATTTTTAAGACATACTTTTTATTATTATTATTATTATGATTCACAAACTTTAACGTTTGCTTTTTTGACATCTGAACATGGATGTCTGGGTATTTACAAGGCGTATGATCTATCATAGGCTGGTTAAGTGGTCACTTTACTCACGTGTAACGTTCAACATTCTACTCACGATTGACAACTACATTACTCAATCACACTATTCGATTGTAAGCGCTGTAAATACCCAGACTTCCATATTCTTCTTCATCTCTGTTGAGTCAGAGTTTCTATGTTTGAACCCACTTTACCAGAATATTATACTTCATTTGAATAAAGAGTTCTTAAGCTCATGAAAAATGAATGAAATTGAAATATTTTCGTATGTTAAAAAATAAACACAAATATTTCTCTTCATTATTTTTTATTTATTTTTGTTTTTGAGGTTTTTGATCTTGTGGTTCTGTGAATGACGTGTCCTCAGCATTCATTCATGTATCCATCTACTAACATTCACGCAAAGGTTACTCTGCCATACATACATAAATGTATCTTACACGTATAAATCAAGCATATGTGAAAATGAGTTAGTTATGAGTGATCGAAATAAATTACGACTTCTCGAGAGTGTTTTGTAGGATTAATTATTTGAAACTTTAAGTTGCATATTTCATATTTATACTCAGAATTATGTCTCTAATTACAATTCAACTCATGCTAACGGAATGAGGAAAAGTCAAAATCCAGTGCAATTTCTAGATTTCTTGAGAAATCCTCGTTCCTGACTTTGGGTTCAAGGATTACAAGTGCGGCCTTGCTCAAAATATACAAGTATACTATTTATACACTCTCTCCATTTTCTTGCAACGACATAGTCATTAAGTTCAGTGACTCAAACTATTGTGACAATGAGCTTATAATAAATTCAAGGCGTAATTGGATTAACGTCTCGATGTAATTTTCTTCATTGAACTCCGTTTCAATAATACCCATTTGTCCTGTTGACCTAGTGCCTAGCAGCGCATTATTTGATATTTAATTATATTAAGGCAAGGTGATCAGTCCTGCGCTGCAAGCTTTTGAATCTAGGTGTGGAATAAATTTTACAAGTATTTTCTTGCATATTGGCCTATTCTTTATCGATAGGGTTCCTTTAAGAGAGAAATATTTGTGATGTAATTTTTAGTCATACCTACTTACTACTTTATATCTTGGGAGTTTTTTTTCTTCTCTCTTTTAGGAGTTTTACGTGGTTTCCTACCAGCAATGAGCAAATGCTGATTGGACCACACTAGATTATTTCTCCAGAAGAAACAAAAATCCACTTAATGATTTATAAACCTTGTACACAATATAAAAGGTAAATAAAAAATGCAACTATCTAAAACACACTACTTTATATCTTTCGAACTTATAAATATTTGTGTATATCTATATTTGACTTAGTAAACGCATATACCATATTTATATTTATAAAATTAATTTAAAAATTGTGATGCTCATTAAAAGAAGAAAAAAAAACAGTAAACGACGAATGATAAATTTTATAGGATACAGAGGACGCAAACGCAGAATGGCAGGCATTGCTGGTTATTCCAAAAAAATATTATATTATGTAAATTAATTTTAAAAAAAAATTCAAATATAATATTTAATAAAAGAACTCCACTGACAAGACACACAAGGTTGCTTGGTGGGTCTCTGCAAAAAAATTAAATATGTTTATAATTGTTCTTTAAATAAATGTACACAATTTATGTAAATAAATATATTAAAAATATAAAACAAAAAACTAAAGATTTTTTAAAAATTAAGAAATTAAAATTATCCCAATAAAATATATGCCTATGTGTGTATCAAAATTTCATTACAAGAAAATTATAGATTATGAAAAATCAACCTAGAAGCATCCTTGCGTTTTGTTTTCATTTCTACAGACAATTGGCGGTAATTATGATGGTGTTGCCAATATCATGTAAACTAAGGCATAGAAATCTCACGCGCTCCGTGAGAAAACATTATTGTTTTAAATAGTACCTACCCATAAACAATATGAATATTCTTTAATTTATACGTCAAATTGTTGTCAACTTTGTCCCAATAACGTTACGTTCCTACTCAAGTAATGTACATACTACATACGTACCTACGTACGAGTGCATGCGAGTGTGTTTAATGTAATTATTTGTTTCTTCTTTCATAATACATACAATACACTTTCTAGATCAAGGATTTTAAACATTTTTCTTAGTTCTCAATATACATTAAATTGAACCTTAATTATTTTTAAGCCCAGGTAACATTTGACGTGATTAAATTTTTCTTAAAATACCGTTTTTGAATTGAAAAAAATATATTATTTCCAGAAATAAAAATACTTTGTGTTCTGATCCACTCACATTTTTATTAACCAACTAGTTTCGGCAACAACCTGTTGCCCTCTTCAGGGTTACATTTATTACATTGAAATTGAAATAATATATCAATATGATCCACAAAGTTAATGCTTTCAATATTCAAAACATGAAAAAAATAGTTTTCTTTCGAAATAAATATATGGTTTTGAAAAGAAAAGAGTTATTGAAAGGAGGATATTTTCTAAAAAAAGTCAAAAACAATACATATTTTTTTTTTTTAAATTCAGCGTGAACACACGTCCAGCCTTCAGCGCGGTCTGAGATCTAGGCTAAATCTAATTATAATTTTACTAACCATTTTTAAATAAAATCAAACATGGATTATCTAAAAAAGAGTCCATTTAAAATTATTGAATATTTACAACATTTTTTTGGTTTGTCCAAATCCTTGTTCACAAATCTGGGTTTCTCCACTTAGGAGTTATTTTGACATTTCGACATCTCAACAAAGACGAAGAATAATTTAGAAGTATTGGTATTTACGGAGCTTACGTCTTGTTATAGGCTGATTAAGTGATCACTTTACACACGTGAATAAAAATGTTACATAACCAGCCAATGACAGATCATAATCGCCGTAAATACATAATCTTTTTTATTCTTCTTCGACTATGTTTAGATGTCGTAATACAGAATAGTGAATGTTACACTTATTTAAAGTGATCACTTAAAACAACTAATGTAACTCAAGCTTACATATTTTCCTTCATCTATGTATGTTTGCCTCCGTAGTGTAATGGTCCGCATGCTCGGCTACAGTTCTGGAGGTCCCGGGTCTGATTCTCAGGGGGGTCAAATAAATATAAGTGATTTTTTAACAGCAGTATTTATTCATTATTTCATGCAGTGTCCTATGCACCGTTGGAGTGCGGATAAGGGTTTGAATGAATGAAATATTTATTAAATATTACCCTGGACATGTCCCTGTGCAGGAGTGATCACCCCCTGGGAATCGAACCCGGGACCTCCAGAACGGTAGCCGAGCGTGCTGACCATTACACTACGGAGGCTGACGAAGATTAGAGTGTAAAAAATCACCAATATTTATATAAAGCACCACGTTTTTATAAAGCAGTGCCCTATGCACCATTGGGGTGCGGATAAGAGTTTTATTATTATGTATGTTGAAATATCAATATTGATTACTCCTAAGTGCGGGCAAGCCGAGAATTTTTGTTAAATATTTGGAAACACTCAATATATATTGTTTCTTATTTAAAGAACGTGAAAATGAAAATGCTCATTATTGCACGTATTAAATCGTGTTTAGCTATATTACCAGGGATAATTTAAAAAAACTAATAATATTAAAAAATTAAAAATAAAAATAAAATTGTATTAACATGTTAGTATTCGGCTCAACACAGGCCATGCCCAAAGAGCCGTAATACATATAGTAAATGTATATATGAAATAAATATTTAAAAAATATATATAATTAATTTTTATAATTAGAATAAAATTGTATAATATTGAAAAAAACAAAGATCAAGAACAGTTGGCAAATTATTCATAAAGAAAATCTCATTGTTTTCGGACAGGATGGTAGCTATTTCCTTCGAGTAATAGCAATTTATGAGTTAAGTGCTTTTGTTGCTAACAGGAAGGAAACAAATTTGCAATATAATATGGAAAATACAGTATGCATCCGCTTAGCGGGAATCTTTCAACACTACACAGATCTAATCGTCAAATTGATGGATTCAACATAATTTGATGATTTTCAACTTACCTCTATACAAAAAAATATATATATATACAATATATTAGGCGCGGTAGTCAGTTTTTCCGATTTTTTAACGGGCTTTATCATAACATTTTGAGTGTGTTCAAATACTAATGAGTATTTTCATATTATTTTTGACATTGAAGTCTAGGGGGTCTCATTTACGGGGATTACGACCGTCATAGGCTGGTTTAATTGATCACTTTACACACGCGTAACATTCATGAATTCTATCCATGATTGATAACCACACTACCCAAATTCTTGGAACTTATAATTCATGTTTCTCAAGTTTGTGAAAATTATCCAGAATTCGGACCTTACATACAAATACAAAGAGTCTTATATATTTATATGTATATATATATATATATATATATATATATATATATATATATATATATATATATATATATATATATATATATATATATATATATATATATATATATATTTACACCAATGGTATATTCCTCTGGGAACGTCTCGGTATTTCAGCTGCATAAATGTGCCAGCAAAGCCATTTAAAAATAAATTTAGTATATAATAATTTAATTTATCTTAGAGTCGTGAAGATCATCTAAATTTCGAAGCTGCAGAGTGGTCATCACTTATAACTTGGGAGCACTTTGTATCTGGGTTTCTCAATAGATCGAAGAAAACAATATAACACAGTTAAAGGTTTACGAGTATTTCGATCAAGGTCTAATCATTTCTTAAAAAAATTAATAGCATCTTCGTAACCCAGTTCGGTGAAAATGATTTCAAAATTGTAGTGCTGGGAGGAAATAATTTGCACAATGCCCTCCATTGTTATCAGACATGTTTATTATAGCTTTAGAATTTGGACTTAGGATTTAGGATTTAATACTTCATAGAACAACTGAAGAGTGGAAGCTGCAACTGTTACAAGTGGCTTTTTGATATAACTTTTATTTTTTTACTATTAAATTTCTTTACAACATTTTGAGTGTGTCCAAATACTTGTTTACAAAATCTGGATTATCTCCAATTACAGGAGTTATTTTCTTTATGATTATTTTTATTTTTATTTATTATTTTGTTATTTTATTTCTTTATTATTATAGAAGAATATGGAAGTCTGTGCATTTACGGGGCTGACGGGATTCTTATCTCACCAATAGATAGATGTCTCTAGTGAAGTTCTAGTGATTCAAGAACAATGTTTCAATATTGGTTCATATATATAGAACTTCCAAGAATTTGAGTAGTGTGGTTGTCAATAATGGGAAGAATTGGTGAATGTTACACGTGTGTAAAGTGATCACTTAAACCAGCCTATGACGGTCGTCAGCCCCGTAAATGTCCAGTCTTCCATATTCTTCTTCATCTTTGATGAGATGTCAAAAAATAATATTAAATTTCTTAGTTTATTCACCGATAACTCCAATGCCAGTGCCAATTTGTAAAAAAAACATAAAAGTGTATTTTTCTGTAAACTTGTATACTTCAAGGTTCGTTTTTGTTAATTCCTTTACCTCACATCGCCGCATTTATTAAAATTGTTTTCATGGTGAATTTCATTTTCTTCTTCAGATATTTGTGTTAATAATGGAGCATTACATTATATTAATGCGGTGATTACTTGACCATTAATGAATTATTCCATGATCTGCGACCAGTGCCTGAGGTATTAGTACATTGAAAGCTGTCCCACCGCATGCTCAGATCTGATACAGAAGCATCTAGGCTAGGAACAGATCTGCTCTTGCTAAGCAATTTTTTTTAACTAAATTTATTGAAAATGTGAAACAACATAAAATTGTATCCCGATTTTACTGTGAATTTACATTTAAAAGCTTTCAATATACCTGTCACTGCCAATTTAAATAATACAAGGTTGTAAGTCCATCACCAAATTTTCTAGAAGTTCCCCAGTGTAGAGGTATCAGTACAAGATATGATAATGAAATAGTGAAGAAAATCACTTGTTTTATTTTGATTCCTACGTAAATTGAACAAGTAACGTCGTGCATGATAGCCAATCGATCATATTTTAAAATCATAATAATGATTAAAAATTATTAATATAATCGTAAAATTTATCCAAAAATCAATTGTTTGGTTCTATTAGTATTTTATCTAAATTTTGAATTAATGTAAATGTATAAATAACAAACATTTAATTCAGAGATATTTTCTTCAATAAAATTTTCCAAAACCATTTTTAAACCCTGAAATAATAAAATGGTCAGCAAATGCAGAAATAGCGAAACAACATTTTGAGTGTGTCCAAATACTCGTTCACAAAATCTGGATTATCTCCAATTACAGGAGTTATTTTCATATTATTTTTTGACATCTCATCAAAGATGAAGAAGAATATGGAAAAATTCGAGTAGTGTGGTTGTCAATAATGGGTAGAATTGGTGAATGTTACACGTCTGTAAAGTGATCACTTAAACCAGCCCATGACGGTCGTCAGCCCCGTAAATGCCCAGACTTCCATATTCATCTTCATCTTTGATGAGATGTCAAAAAATAATATGAAATAGCGATACATAAAATAAACTATTTAAATGTCTTTATCAACTATTTAGTTTTACTTTTAACGCTTGAAAGTCTCACGAAAACGTATATTTAAACAATAATTTTCTGTAAGGATTCGCTTGAAGTCTTAATTCATTAAAATATGTTTATACATATATTATTTCAGAATGATGTATTGATGCTTGTTTTCCTCAAAATCTATACCACAACATAATTCGTTTTATTGCGTTAAATGTATTCGACGACACTTAGAACATTTGGATTTTCCGCTCATGAAATATAAACTATTGATTTTTATCTGAGCGAATGGGAACGGATGGAGTTAGAGGGCGCCAACGAACATCTCCCAATCAAGATTTTAATTTCATAACTTTAGATGGGATACAGACGGATGTATATCTAAGTCATGATGATTTTCGTCTAGAATATGGTTCTAGGTTGAAGATGTTTGATAAATGTACATTTTTATATGCGTTTGGTATTAAGCCCCAAGTATACCTGATATTTTCCGTTTACCAAGTTGAATTCGACCAATTCATTTTATGATAAAGAAGAGCAGATACCATATCGAAATCTCGACATCGAACCTCCGAGATGAAGACTCTCCGATCCATAACCGGAAACACATTGCGAGACCAAGTAAGAAATACCAACATCCGGAGCATGTGTAAGACGGAGGATATCGTGAGGTGGGGACGATAACGAAGGCGATACTGGAATGAACAAATAAACAGAATGTCAGAAGACAGACTTCCACGTATCGCCCTTCAAGGTAACCCTGAAGGACGCAGACCCCCAGGCAGACCTCCGAAAAGATGGAAAGACAGCTGGGAGTCAACATCCCAAGAGCGACATGCGGAGGCACAAACAGATCCCTAAGATCTACAAAAAGAAGAAGAAGAAGAAAAGAAGTATTAAATTTATATTAACATTGATAAACGAGTATGTATGTACATTGTAATAACTTCATAGTGCAATTGTTACCGCGTTTGGTTACCACGCTGAGGGTCCTATATTCGATTACTATGGTATAAAATAAATATATTTGTGTTATTTCACTGTATTGTTTATTTCATTTTACCCTGATTGGTATTACCTGAAGCGTAATACCGATTTCCTAGCCATCATATAATTAGCGATCAACTTATTATTGCATCAATTTGATACAGTAACCTATGCATCATTGAGTACTGGTGAGGATAAGGTGAAGAATATCTCGAATTTTTAAAAATAATAATAATGAATGTCGTAGGTTTCATCCGTAAAGTGTCTTACTTCATCGTTAACTTTACAGAAAAAAGTAAATAAAATATAATTTAAAGTTACATTCGATTTTTTTAAACATGTTCATAATGTTTTAATCTTATTATGCAAACAATATCTTTTACATCAAAAGTCTGTTTTTTTTTTATTATTTAAAAACGTATTTATTGAGTAAACGGCCACTTTAATAATGGCCGTAATCATAATTTAAATTCTGCTCATACCACTTCGTGCTTGTAAAATTCGTGATCACTCCACGAACCTCATAAACTTACAACAATAAAATAAAATATATATAAACAAACATTGTTATTTTATATTTATTAGTTTTTTGTGGTACTTAATTTTTGGTACTTTACAGGTAAATTAATATTGGAGTGAAAAATCACCTATTCTAGACTTGATACCCTGCATGGTACTCAATCGCGCTAATCACTTAACTCGGTGGACGTATTATTATCTTTTTTGACAAACATTTTTGCAATAATCGCCTCTGTCTCTGTATCCGTGTAAATAAAATTAAAACATGTTAATTAATTTAATATATTTCAACTCCTTAAATTGTATACTATTTTTTTGAAAATTCAACACAACGATGCATTCGAATACATGTGTGTTATTTTACATATCTATTTGTATGAAGAAAAAAAATCGTTTCAAAATTTTACAAATCTTTCAAAAGTATTCAAGATCTTAAATATATATCTTTAAAATACAAAAATAATAATAATAAAACCCTTATCCGCACCCTAATGGTGCATAGGGCACTGCGTCATATAAACGCAGTGTTATCTTGATCGTTTACACATGAAGGAAAGGTGATCAGCCCTCCGCTTCAGGTACTAGTCCAGGGTAATATTGAATAAATATGACAGTGAAAAAATCACTTATGAACATTTATTTTACCCCCCTTGGGAATCGAACCCGGGACCCCCAGAACAGTAGCCGAGCGTGCTGACCATTACACTATGGAGGCGAACAACAAATACAATATTAATACAAATAATAATACTTTTTTTTAAAAATACAATACAGTTTTTTATTTGTATTCAATATCATATTCAATTGTATTGTTAATAATACTGTATTCAATACCACACATGTACATAATTGTATTCTTAATAATATTTTATTCGATTCCATAAACGTAATTTTAACTAAAATATATATGTTACGATTGTTTGTAAAACATTTTTATTATTAAATTATTTTATATTACAGTCATTTATACAGATATTTTACATATTCCAGTATCTTAATATATGTCTCTTGTATGTTTAAATTACAATCATTATCACAACGGTATTATTTCAATAAGTAATTATTAACGTTTTTACATTTCTTTTTCACGTTTGTTTGTTCCTCAACTGAACTTAAGTATTCGTAAAATTTAATTATAAGTTTTAAAACTTAACTTTTAAAGCTTAATATTTATTATATTTGTGTAAAAAACTTATATTAGCACTATTTGATAAATGATTAAATATCGTAATAACAAATATGATTTTTAAAAATTATCATTTTGCCCGCACTGACGGAGACATAAATTAATATTTTTGGAGCTTTTCAAATCAGTAGATAAATGTGCTAAAATAATTGTAACTGATTCACTGCAATAAAGTATACCATTAAAATTATTTGGGTTACCTTTAAAAGTATAGCGTGTCATGTTTGAACGATTTTGTATTTTAAGATAGTAAATGCAATATTAATAATGGATATTTTGTAAAAGTAAAGTAATGCCTAACGATGCCTCAAGGCTCAGTATAATAATTAAAGTGATCTCGATAAATCAATTAATATTAAATAAAGCACATGCCACTGCCATGTAGTATAATATATAATAAAACATTTGATATGCCTTTCTTATTGAAAAACGTGATTTATGTCTTTATTTCATTATATGTCTCAAAATTAGACAATAATTTGATGCAATATAGGCAGAAAAGCAGTGCCTATCTTACCTTACCCGCGTGACATATAAAAACCCAACCAGTACCTACCCTACCCTACTAAGTAGTACCAGCTTACCTTACTGCCTACCTCTACTGCCTAATCTAATAAATTCTCTGTGCACGCCACTGCTACGTATGTATACCATTGAACGCGGATGAGAGAAAGAAGATATTTAATCTCATCCTGTCTCACGCAAAAGGGTATTTTTTCAGCACAATAACATAAAAGAGTTTAAATTTTGAACCAAAAGGTCGAATGTGATATGGGCTCTTATTTTCTTCTCCTTTTTCCAAGTTGGAATATAAATTATAGTAAATATGCAAGAACAACTCTCATTAATTACAAATTCGTTATAAATCGCACCAAAATCAAAGCGTGTCCGTTGAAAGTGATATTTTGAGACATTTCGGTAATAATATCGACATTTATCGGTCACGAATCGGTAATCGGACGCGACTAATTGATTTTTTACTGTGGGCGGCTCCGGTATTATGCAAATATCATTTTCCCAAACCTAGCCGCAAGAATGCAACCTGCTCGGTAACGTGTACTCGAATAAGACCACTTAACCCTTAAGATACTGCGTGCAACTGTATTAGCATGACACTATATGTCTCTTGAGTGCTGTGTGCCGATACATATATCGCTCACTCCTTTCAAGATGAACGTCATAAATCAAAAAACTTGATTTTTCAGGAGAACGTTTTTAAAGGTTAAAAATATAATACAATGTGTTAAAAATAAATGTCAAGCAACTTCTTGAACTTTTTACTGTGCAACAGATCTTTTTAGGTAAACCCTGAAGGTTTTTTCCCCATTTGAAAAATATTTAGTTTATTTGAAAAAAAAATTAAACAATACGTTTTCTTCAAAATGCAAAAACAACATTTTCCCTGTAGCGGGTAAATTTTAAGGTAAAAATATGCCTCTTTTGCTAGGATATAGTACATTTTATGGGCATTCCGAAAACATGCACTACTGAAAAATTAATATTTTTGATTTATGACGTTCTTGAAAGGAGTGAGCGATATAAGTACTGCCATTAAAACCTGCTCCACTGCTATACTGGTATCAATTTAAGTCGTCATTATGTAGGGAACACTTGTCTTTATCACATATATATTCTTTATTAAGAAAAACGGCAACAATTTTTTTTCGAAAACGTGATACGTTTCGTCACGATCGCAATTTTACACTTTTTTTCATACAAAAAATACATTTGTATGAAGTATAATAACTGGCTTAAAAGATTTAATTTAAATATTTTATATTTGTGAGAGGATAAATATGTAAAATGAAGAAGTTAGATATCACCAAAAATTGTTTCCTTTATTTCAAATTTTATGTGAAAGTATATGTCTAAAACGATATCTTGCATATACTAAACGCATACAATAATAATATGTCTACAATGACGAGAAATTATGAAAAATTATCGTGTTTTTTTTTCTTATAATTTTTTTTTCATAAAAAAAACTTAAATAGATTGGGGTGTGTTTACTCATAATTTAATTTTCATAAATACTAACAATATCCATACTTTATTTTTTCGCGTAATATTGACACTTCGTAGATATTTTTAAAATCAATTGTCGCACCTAAAGGGTTAAGTTACATATTTATAACGGGCAGTTAACATTAACTAACTAGCTAACAGATTTTATATGAATTACACTTATGTGTTTGATTCTTATGAATCAAACTTTTGTTTATCTGTATCTCAAACATAATATGTAGATGAAGAAAACGTGGAAGACTGGACATTTAAAGGAGGTTTCAATGGTAAACTGTTTTTTTATTTTTTTATTAAGGAAATACGTTTCATGTTGGTTACTGCATAAAAAAACATACTGAATTCAACGGTTGAGGTCGCCGAAGAAGTAGCATAACTTCTGAAATTTGAGTAGTGTAGTTTTCTTGAATGTTTATCGCAGATACTTTGTTATCACATTTTGTAAACTTTATAAAATAAAACAATTTTGTTTTAACCATTTTTTAAAAAGTGGTTAGAACAGAGTTGTTTTATTTTATAAAGTGTAGTTTTCGATCATGCATAGTGAATGGTAAATGTTACATAGTGTTTATAGTGATCACTTAAATCAGCCTATAACTGACTTCCATATTCTTCTTCATCTATGTTTGAGACATCATTAAAAAGGAATTGAAATTAATACGCAAAAGTGAAGCAAATCCAGAACTTGTTGACATTTTTTTAGATATGTACGTACACTCAAAATATTGTGAATGAAAAAAAACTTTTCTTTAAATAAGTTCAACAAAAATTTCATGTGTCTCGAGTTTAAAATAAATCGGGAAGAATCTTACTTGTATTTATTTCATTTCAAGGTTTCTGCCAAAATGTTACAAATTTAATCCATAGAAGTAGCGCCCGAAACAGGAGTCGGCATAATCGGCGGGTATGTATGAGGAGAAGCATGGATGTGGTAGAGGCGAAGATTATTTGCAATTTAGATTATTGTGGCGTTTCATGCATAGAGATTTCTACCCTGCGAGGAAGAAGCGTGATGATTATTTAGTTGGTTTTTATTTATCGTTAAATGTAACCAAAATAGAAAAGACGATAAAACATGCGTTGCATGGAAACTGAATATAAATTAAACCATGGATAAACCAATTTAAGTTTGATGCATAAAATAAACTCAGAATATTATATAACTCTTTCTATTTTTTTTTAATTTGTTGCCTTGGACGGTCAATCAACACCATGGAGTGATAATAATGAAAAAGGTCAGCATTAAATTCAATGACTCATTTCTATATTAATAAAATTTATAATTACGATTTAAAAGTTCCCAAAATATTAACTGTAACGTTTAGCCTCGCTCTATTACTATTGTAAGATAGAAATGTAGGTTATTATAATATATGTTTTTTCGTGTTAAGGGTACCACAATTGATTTCCTTTTGTCGGTATGTATCATATGTGTATTAATAACCTAATCATGCTCACGATTAACTAATTTCTTTCGCCTAAATTACATTTCATAATACACTGTCGTATATTTTATTAACGATGACGTAGTATGACCTAGAGGTGTTGATTTTATACATATGTTTTTAATTTTTTAAACATGTATACAATAATTATTAAAAATTTACTACGCTTGACCTCTTTAATCAATAAATACGAATTCTGTATTTTTTATCCATTACTTAGTCACATTTTTTGGAGTAGAAATTAATAGGTTTTTTTAAACACAAAGTTATATTTTTTAATGAATTTTTACTTAGTCAATACTGCTATTTATAGTAAAACGTGGTATTTATCAATTAAAACTTTAATTAAAAATGGATAGATATTACTACAAAATGACTTCCGAATCAATCAATAAAAGCTATGTTCAAATTTACACGGTAAATACGTTACGATATCTACGCAATATCATGTAAAAAAAAGTGTAAAATGTACACTATTAACCCTTATTCGCACCATATAGAGCATAGGGCACTGCATTGAAATGGTGCAAAGTTTTAGTTAGTCGATAATTGTTTGAAGACAAGGTGATCAGTTCTGGGACTCAAATACCAGTCCAGGGTAATATTGAATAAATATTGGAGTGGAAAAACCTTTGAGGACGGACCGGTAAAAAGTATACTAAAATAAATTTGTTTAAAATTAAAATTTGTTTAAAGGTAAAATAAACAGTTTCTTTGTACAAAAACCAATCAGGATGTTAAAATAATTTATTTATTTATTTAAATTTATATTTGAAGCACTAACTTTGTGATTTTCCATTTTATAATTGAAATGTTACTTTGCTTTTAAATCACTCTAAATATTTCATTATAACTTAATTATAAAGTCTTGATAAAGAAACAGGTAGCTTCGAAACCGGCAGACATTAAAATTAAGTTATAATTAAATAATTATAGTGATTTTTAAAAAAGATACATTTTAATTATAACTTATTTTTGCTAATTTTATTATTTTTTTAAATGTTAATTTAAATAATTTTGATATATTTTTTTTAAATTAATTTGATTAAAATTACTCACCTAATTCCCTTCCGCATACCCTTTTCCGTATAGTACCTAATATGTAGTAAGTATATGTGAGGGATGTAGGAAATTCGAAATCACATGTACTCTTTGTTATAAACAATTTTATTTTATATAGTTTAATCAATAAGTAAGTAAGTATTGTAAAATGTGCCTTTGACACGGAAAAAGTCAGCGAGGATACATTATTTTTAGCTATGTGTTGTTGAAATATAAATAAATAATATAAAATAAATTGTCACATAAACATTTTTTAAAAGTGGGAAATCAATGTTGATAAAAACATTGGAAAATTTATTCCAGTAAAACTTTTTTTTTGTAAACTGAAATATTACTAGTTTTGCTTTCGATTTTTTTAGATTAATGAGGAATTTTTAGATGACAGCATAAATAATATCCATATCGCACTGAAGTTCATTTAAAAGATAATTGATAATCTCACGAATGCTCATTTAAAAAAATTTCAAGTTTTTTGGAAACACAACCGTGAATTAATATAGTTACCCAGACGGAATAATTAAATGGGCTTAATACTCTTTTGTTCTCAATACTCACATCATGCTTTAATTTTTTTTTTGTTTCAATCGTAAATTAGCGAGAAATTCACTTAAATGTGGGATACCTTCGTTTTCTTGTGTATTTTTATGACTAATTAATAATATATATCATATTAAAATTAATTGTGTGAATCTTTTCATTTATTTTTAATAAGCCGCAATAATTCGATAAATTACAATGTTATAATAAGAAAAACTTTCTTCTTTGAGATTAAAAAAAAAAGATTACTTTGGAATTCAACAGATTTTACATTTACAACATTTTGAGTGTGTCTAAATACTTGTTTACAAAATCTGGATTATCTCAAATTACAGGAGTTATTTTCATATAACATTAATCACCCACAGATAATATATCAATAAATTTATAATATATATTGATA
The DNA here is from genome assembly GCF_059751285.1 of Brachycentrus maculatus. Lineage (NCBI taxonomy): Eukaryota > Metazoa > Arthropoda > Insecta > Trichoptera > Brachycentridae > Brachycentrus > Brachycentrus maculatus. The sequence continues at coordinate 839,065 of NW_028280759.1, read as the reverse complement.
TGATATATCATCCGCGGGGTAAATAAACCAGTGTCTATTTTAACAAAATTGAAATGTTACTACATGATCATTATTTATAAATCTCTCCAATGTTCAATCGGAGAAATAATATACTTCTCAAATTCTCAACTGATGGCAGCACCGTCAGTCGAATTCCAAATCCTTCAAAATGACAACTTTTATAACATTCCAAAATAACCCAATGTAAATTCACATATACATATTCAAAAATGAAAACAATATGGATGCTCAGTTATGGGCAGAAAGGGGAATCTTACACAAGTGTATAAAGTGATTACTTAAGCTTACTAAATGCCTTGTTGGAAGACCTGGAGTGCTCAGTCTTCTTCTATCTTCGTATAAAAACGATAGATTCTTTGACATAACTTGAGACATCCATAATATACATTGTAATAAAATTATGCTGCCCATTATTTAGTTTATTCTGTTTATAGAAATTTAGTTTGTTTATTTCCCTCATCGTACTTTTCTACGCACATTTATATAATATTTTTCTAAATCTCACAATATGTAAAATTACACATATAGAACAAATGAGTCATCATTAAAAACAATATATAAAATACAATCTTTTTCCTATCATTCTACATTTTACAACATATAAAATTAGAAGTTTTGAAGAAATGATACAAATATAAAAATAATGTATAAAATGCAATATTTTTCCTTTCATATTACATCTCACAACACGTTAAATTAGATATATGGAAAAAATAAGACATATTAAAAAAACAATATATAAAATACAAAATTTTTCCCATCACCCTACATCTCACAATATTTAATGTTTCATAACTGGAACGAATGACACATCTAAAAAAATTAAACACATAAATAAAATATTTTTCCTTACATACTACATCTCACAACATATAAAGTTTCATTAAAAAAATATGATATTTTCTTATTATCCTACATCTCACAACATGTAAAGTTACATATCTGGAACGAATGAGATATCTTTAAAAAGAAAATGAATAATCATTTTAGATTTATTACGTACAAGGCTGAAGCACTTGTTCGAGATTTCGTCATCTGTGAAATGGATCTCCAGATATGATCTTGTTTAGTATTCAACATACAATGATATATAATTATTATGATGGATAATGGTTATAATTTTAACGGTCGAAAGACTTACGTCTAACTTATACATTTGCAGACTATGAAAGGTTAACTATAATTGTACAAGTATGTAATTTAACGTTTGATCTTCTTTTATATTCATGACCATTTATTTAGTAAATCCTTTTATATAAGCCTTCACAAATCCTTCATAAATCCTTAGATGACTAGTTTACATTGACTCCTTGAATATTTTGACATGAAAAAAATCATCACTCACAGAATATAAAAATTATATACCGTAGAACGGGGCTAGTTGAGCTTTGATGTGTTACTTGAGCCCAGTACAAAAAAGAGATTTAAATCTGTATTTGGTCTACAATAATGAACGTATCGTGACAATAAGTGTCACCTGTCAGGGAAACAATGAATCATGTCGATACGTTCATTATTGTAGACCAAATACAGATTTTTTTTTTTACTGTACTCAAGTTACACATCAAAGTTCAAGTAGCCCCGTTCTACGGTACTTAATTAAATCAAACCATTTACATATATATTTTTGTATTATTTTTGTCTGCCTCAACAGTGGAGTGGTTAGTGCGTTTGGCTGCCGTCCCGCGTTCGATCCCCAGGGGGGTCATAATAAATATAGAGTAATTTTTCCCTAGAATATTTACCTAATATCACAATGGACTGGTACCTGAATTGCAGGACTGATCAACATGCTTTCACATAAAAAACGATCAAGATGAACATATATACACGGTGTTGATGAAATTCATTATCCCATGCACCATTGGGCACGAAGAAGAAAAAAAAATAAATAAATAAAAAATTATGATTCTTAAATTGGGGGGCTTATTTTTTTTATTTCTTAGCAGTCCAGTTATATTATTTTTTCTCGCTTGGAGTTCTGGGTTTCTTGCTTGTCATTTTATTGAATTGAGTGTGTTTTTTTACATGACAAATCTTTCAGCAAACCAGATACCATTTTGCCATTTAAAAAAATAATTTTGGAGTACAAAGGTATTCACGTAAATATGTTTACAATTTAAATCAATGAAAATACAAAAAAAATAAGCAAAACTCACCCCCTCGACAAAATACTTCATAAATTGAGATAATTTGTAATACAAATACATAAAATTATATTATGTTATTATTATTATCTTATAAAAATATATATTATATTAAGAATTTATAAGTCCTGTTTTCATAAGAATTTTTATTAAGAATCATTCACATTTCTATTTGAGTTTATTTTATCGTTAAATACTTTTTTAAAAGAAGTATCAACAAATTTTCTAGTTAGTTTATGATAAAACCTTTATCATACGAACATAAAAGTTACTTGTTAATGTTTTTTTAAAAAAATATATATATTATGTTACAGTTAATACAATAGCCATATTAAAAATACAAATATTTTTTTATTAGATAACTACATTCCTAGTTTTTTAAACTATCGAATGAATGACGTTTAATAATCTTGTATTTGTGTAAAAACATAATATTACGACTCATTTAAGAATCTTTTATTATTAGCATGTTCCTTATTTACATATTTTGGCTATTGTTTGTGTTTTGAAATTAAATTTGAATATTGCCTACTTTACATTGAAGGTAAGTGTGTTATTAGCTTTATACACTATTTCATAACGCTTGCTTACACAAAATTAACATGTTTTGGTGTTTACAATATTTTTAGTATTTTTACTGGAAAAAATTTAATTTTAATCAAATCTTAATTTTAATCATGAAAGTAATTCCTCAAATTAGGTTTCATTCAATATATTTAAATCTACAATGGGTTTCAAAACGTAAATACGAAGTGTTAAGAAAAGTAGAGAAAAAATTGGCAAGCCAGTTCTGATACTGCAGTTTTTTTAAGGTTTCATCACCATTTTTTTTTTAAGTCAAGGGATATTGCATCCCCTATGTCACTGCGACCAAATTAGGTCTATTGTCACCTCTCTTTGTATTACAGCTCACTGCCAAGACTTACGTGAGTCACTACCTGTTTTGGTGGTAGGAGCTTCACCTTCTCGGAGTCCAGTAGAGGTCCTCCAAGGATGTGACTTCGTTTGCGAGCGAGTGCGGCACAATTGTAGAGAATGTGGATTGGCGTTTCGTTATCCTCCATACAAAATCTGCATACTGGGGAGTTATGAAGTCCAATTTTTGTCATGTGTTTCCTCAGTCTGCAGTGTCTTGTCAAGGTCCTGGTAAGGATCCATCACCATACACAGCATATAACTTTTTGTGAGCTTGTGATGTGTAACTTACTAGTCTTGTATTGGACACAGGACTCCCTCTTGGACTTTCACAGTTCTCTGTTAGACGCGACTCTCTTCCAGTGCAATCCCGCCACATTCTTGTCATCGGACCATCTTGTCCAGGACTTCCCACGCTTCTGCGTCCTGTTCTAGGCCTTACTACATTTACGAAATAAAAAGTTGAATGTGATGAAAATGTTCGCTAATTAGCATACACACACAATTTAGCAGATCGATGCAACTTTGCTACTAAAATTTTCATAAAGTAATAACAGTAATAATGAGTTCGCCTCCTTAGTTTAATGGTTAGTACCTGGCTACCATACAGTAGGTCTTGTGTTAGATTTTAAAGGGAATCAAAATAAATTTTACTATTTTTCACTCCAGGATTGGTACCTGAAGCGGAGAATTGATCACCTTGCCTTCATATAATAAACAGTTTAATTTACATTGCATAAATTTTATTCAGTACCCTATGCACCATTGCGGATAAGTGTAAGAAGAAGAATAACAAGTCAAAATATTGTATCTATGCGGAGATGTAATGATGCATAAAAATATGGTACAAGTAACGCCACCTGTTAGTGAAATCTGAAATGAGCGAGTTTCCAACTCGATGTTTTGATTTCTGATATTCTTTTTGAATACAAAAAATAGTATAATAATTTTTTCATTTAACGATTATTTCCTAAAAATAATATTTTGATCAAAAATGGTCAAAAATTCCAACTAGTTTGTAGCATTGTCAGCTTAATTACTTTTATTACCTTCAAGTGAAATGATTACAAAGCAGAGGTTAGATTAAATGATAATACGAATCAAACAGAGTTGGTCGTGATTCTCACAAGGTTAATTCATTAAGTAGCTCAGATCATAATTTATAATTGTGTGTTAGGATTCAAAATTTCACTAACCGAAATGTAAACAAAAAATATAGTGTTTAAAAAATACGGCATTTCATCATTTTGCCAGAACTAAAAATATGAACGCAGTTTACCTCGTTTTCCTATGTCATAATAAAATTTTAATATTCAAATCAATGCGCCTGAAAAAGCGTTAAAATGATCAAAGATAATATTTTATAATGTACATACATATTTAAATTATAAAAATATTAAAAGGCTCTTCCACAGTGGTATTATATCTTTGTAACATAATTATGAATCAATTTTAAATTATTTATTGCAATGGGTAAATCTAAAAAACCTCTTTTAAATGTACGTACATAATTACAGATTTTTTTAAAATTATTTATTGTTGCGTAGCAATGCATATATTTAAAAAATCTATGAAACAACAATACAATTTAAAAAATTCAAAAACCTCAGTTATAGCAGCCGTCAAGAAGCAAGCACTCCGCCATGAGTAATATTTAGTATGTGTGTGTTGCTGTTAAGTTCAACAAATGGCGCTGCCATTGCGGTGAAAAATACTGTTTGTAAAAAAAAACTGTTTTACTTGTTATCTGTTATTTTTTAATTTATATGGGTAAGAAAAACACGTGTATTGCAAATTGTGTCAAAAGTTCAAAGCAATCGGTACTTAGCTTTGAGAAGTATAAGATTTACAACAAACGAACAATTAGATTTTTAGTTATGGAGAAATATAAAAAGTTTTTTTTTTAATTTAAAAGCCAAATATTTATGATTTTATTATTAATAAAAATGCTTTAATTTCATACTATTTCTGTGAGCCTAAACAATTCATTATTAGAAATAGGTATCACATTGCGGTAAAGTGGGTTAGAACCCAGAAACTCTAACTTCAGAGTCCGCGACTCTAACCACGGGACCACAACCCGACACATTTTAATACCTTTTCAATATTACTTTAAGGTTTTTTTAAAAATCGAAATTACAACTAAACTTTATAAACCGACCGTGCATTTTCTATAGTCCGCACTCGTCCTTGTATTAGGCAATTTAGTTTAATTAAAATATTTTCACTTTGAGATTTCAACGGTAATTATCACCTGACTGTGTGAAACAAATCCACAAAAAGACAATCATTAAACAGAATAATCGCACATTCTTAACAACATTCAAATTGATTATATCATTCAAATGTTTGATCAAAAATCTGTTAAGTCGGTCCAAAATGTTAAAACGGCACATTGTTCCTTCGATTTGAAGGTCCGTTCTGGACGATAATTTATAATTACATGTCATTATCTGTGTGATTGTTTTCTTTGTGTTCTGAGCGTTTTTTCTTCAAAAATACATCTACCTGTTCTTTGGCTTTTATGTTCGCCTGGTACCTAACGCTATCAGCATTGAGAATAAAAGGTTGATCACCGATTTCACAATGACGGAGCACTTTATGAAAAGGGAGTTAAGACGTCTGACATTGTGGACATTTACAATACACATGGCTTACAACCAGTTAAATAAGAAGTGACAACTAAAAAGATTATTGTTAAGGGTGTACTCTCAAATATATAAAGTGAGTGCACGACCGGCTGCATGAGAAGCCGCACGTATTGTCCAAGCACATTTTTTTTGGGACACAAGTATTACATATTGGAATTTGGTGAATAAATATTTTTTATCATTTTTTTAACTCCATACCTTTTAATAACTCTTTTTATCAAAACCATGTATTCAATTCGAAGAAAACATTTTTTTCAATATAAAACGGTTTTTAAAGCAAAAAATTCAGTAACGTTAAATGTTACCTGGGTGTTAACAAATTAAGTTATAAAAATAAAAACTAAAATATGTAGTTTCATCAATTGATTCGGCAGTCAATTATGGTAGTCAATTCTTTCTATTTTTATTTAAGATTTACTTGGTAAATATATTTACCAAAAAAACTTTATAAATAAAATATTTTTTTACATTTTGACCAGTGACCAGGTTTCGTCGTTACTGTCATCATCAGACTGATAGCCGTAACAAAGAAACCCGGTCATATTAAATAAAAATGGAAAAATTGTATGTTTTTTTATTATACAAAATGCAGTTTTACCAAGAAATGTCAGTACAAAAAACTCAGTACTTTTTAGTACTAATCAGTACTTTTTTTTTATGTTTTCGTCCAATTACTGTTAATTCCATACAAATTATTTATGCAAATTAAAATGTAATCGAATCAAATTTTATATATAGAAATAAAATCACAACGTTTTTTGAAAACTTAAAAAATTTCATTTTACCTGTAAACAAGGTTTTATCATTAAGACTTCGCGGATTATAAATTTA